>NC_054384.1:65466343-65524993 GCF_017654675.1 Xenopus laevis
TGACCCATGAACATTGACCATCATCACGGTTGTGTCATTGTTATGGTGAAATCTCTATACAGATATTGAGCAAAGTTGTTGGAATGTTCCTGGCTGAATTGTGCTTTATGTACAGTGCGGAGAATGCCTGATGCGTGCGCATAGTTTTAATTGGGAACTCTGTTCAGAGAGCTTGTAGCAAACTTTGGATCTGTTCCCTGCTGATTTTGCTTCCCTATTTTTGAGATCTCTGCTGTACATGTCTTAAAGCAAACTAGGCATGTGTCCTTGAAGCCATGCCCTGTTGTTCGGTTTGGTTGTTCTTCAGGTTTGAGGTGGCCAGGTTGTTTTGGGTTTTGGCGTGTTTTAGTTTAGAGTTGTTGGCTACTGTTTTGTACTCTGTCGCCCGGGGGTGCACACTGGCGCTGGCTAAATCTTTGATCCTTCTGTGCGCTCCGATGTTGTCCTTTCGCAGTTATCAGTGTCTGGGTTGAGGTCTTAGCTGTGTAAGGTTGAGTTGTTGTAGAGAGGTCGGTTGTTTTTCTGTTAACTGCCATCTATTTTTATATTATCAGAAGTAGGGCTTTGTGGCGCTTGTTTGCTAGCAGATTTCGGCTTTATGGTGGCGGGTGCATGTATGGTTATCCTGTTGACTTAGAGCAGGTTGGTGTGTTCTTGGTTGTGGCCGATGACGGGGGTGCTAGTTTGATGGTCCATTGTTGTCGGTTTATGTCATGGAGTGCGTCTCGAGCCCTGGCGTCTGCGCATTTGGGTTCTTGTGCCGAACTCTTCAGTAGCATCGGTGTAGTGTGAGTCAGGTGGGGATTTGCGGATTCGATCCAAATACCCAGAATCTCTTTATTTAGTTTAAAGAGGTTGGTCTTGTACCGAATACCTATTTTATATGATTGTGAATCGTGATAGTCTCATAATTGTTGCAATATGTAGTCAGTGTACAGGAATTGTAAAGTGTGAATAAATAATATTTTGTACTTCCTTGTGTTTGTGACAAATAGTTACGGTGGATTTCCATTGTTTCTCACCGCCTAAGTAGTTTCGGAATAGTTAGCTAATTAATCCTTAGGTATTCAGTGCATAAAAGCTTAGTACAGTAATGGATGAGCCGTAGTGTACTTGTGGTGTAATAATTGATATGACTTGCGCTTTTTTTCCCTCTAATAATACAGTGTCTTTGTGACTTTTGATGGTAACTCATAATTGTTAAAGTTTATATGTTTTTTAGCAGAATTTATAGAGATGGTAGATCAATTAATCCCTTCTGGAGGGGTCTGGACAAGATTATTACAGATAAATAGAATTTATCAAACTCTTCGTCTTAAGAAGTGTTTTTCCCTCTGGTAAATGTGTAAAAGTTCCTGGATTTGCCATTTGTTGGGAAACAGAGAGTGTGCCCGAGTATGTTTTTCGACTGGCGTGATTTACTTTATTGCCTGAGTGGCGAGAACAAGAGCCCGGATGCACCTTAAATGAAGTTGAGAATGCATATGGATTGGGTTGAGGATAGAATGCGACGAAGGGTGGGTAGAGAAAGCAACGGAGGGGAGGGTGACGAGGGAGGGAGAGCAAAGGGAAGTAAGTGGTGCGAACCCGGCTAGGGGAAGGCAGAAGACATTTTTAAAGGTAGCTCCCAGCGCCCGCCTTTCATTGCTTTGTAGGACCTGCCTCTTCTGCCTGCTCCTAGTTCTGGCCCTGGCCAGTGGAAAAACATTTCAGGGATATGTTTCACCCATGGTAGCACAAATTGAAACGTGGGCATCATATCTCCCAGTGTGCCATTAGTCTTTAAAGGCATTCCCAAGTTATTACATTGTAATTACCAACTTCTGCTCCTAGATGGCAGTGTAGAGTTGGGTTGGATCTATTTTACCTGTATATATAGTGTTTGGCCACTAGAGGGAGTGAGTAGTGAACACATAGAAAGGGGTGGAGTTTAGAAGAGAATCTGGAGACAAGCCACAGGGACATTTGTGCATCACAGGATGAACATCTACTGAAGAAGCCACCTTGCAGGAGAACCACAACCAGGACCCAAGTGAGTAGGAAGGGTGAGGCTCAGTTAGCATAGGTTTAGTTTTCTTATAGTGCACTGTACAGTGTTATGATCAGGTCAGGACAGTGAGCCAGAGGTTTTTGTGTGGGCTAAAGGGGTTATGGGCTCATATTGGGTGATTGGTGTATTTTGCAAAAAGTCTATGATTCTTGGGGTGAACCTACAGTTTTTGGACTTGGAACCTAAAGTATGTTGATTTCTAAAGTGACCTTCAATTTGATCTTTTTCCCCTTCATTTTTTTAGTCTATAACTTGTTATAGAAAATGGAATTGTACAAAAATGACGGCAGATTTGAAAAGTTTATGTTGTCAAAAAAAAAAACCATAATATAGGTTTTTTTAATGGATATTTTTTACATACATTTGTCTTTATCAGGAATATGCAAATAAGAAGCCGAAGAAAAGAGAAGGATATAGCAGAAGGGATAGAAAGAAGATCAGAAGACAGAGGAAGACGTTTGCCTGGGACACTCTCATGGTAAGTATTATGGCTTTGGTCGGTACTGAACATGTTTGTATTTAGTCCAGCATTGCTGTGGGAGATATTGGGGGGTTGATATTGTGGGTTATTTTTAGCATAGAGCCCATTTTTTAGGTTTTTAGTGTGATGTTGGTTGGTGTAAATTCTACAGAAGGTTTTTTTCATGTTGTATATATTGTGGTAGTTCTAGGATCACGTGCTTAATTTGTTTTACAGGTATGGGATCGGTTATCTGGAAACCTGTAATCCAGAAAGCTCTGAATGTCAAGAAGGCTTTCTCCCATAGACTCCATTTTATTCAAATTATCCAAAATTTTAAAAACAGTTTTCTTTTTTCTCTGTAATAATCAAACAGTACATTGTACTTGATCCAAAATAAGCCTATTGGGTTTATTTATTGTTTAAATGAATTTCTAGTAGACTAAAGGTATGAGGATCCAAATTACGGAAAGGTTTACCAGAAAACCCTGAGCATTCTGGATAACAGGTACCATACCTGTACTGGAGATTTTTACCAGTTGGGGAGCTAGGATTTGCCTGGATGCTAATCTGGATAAATAGGATAATGATTTTTTGTTCTTTAAGAAAGCAATTTGGAATTTGGCCTAATAAAGCAATTACTTTTGAGACCTCATTTTGCGTGATTATTTGCAGAGGGTTGGGAGTATTATCTTGGAGCGGCTGGAGGATTATCTTCAGATCGGCTTGGTGGATTATGTTCAGAACGCTGGGAGGATTATCTTCAGAGCAGCTGGATTATCTTCAGAGCGGCTGTGAGGATTGTTTTCAGAGTGGCTTGATTATCTTCTGAGAGGTTGGATTATCTTCAGGTCGGATGGGAGGATTATATTCAGGTCGGATGGGAGGATTTTCTTCATTGGGACTGAGAGGAATATCTTCATATGGACTGAGTGAATTATCCGCAGTGCAGATGGGATCTTCAGAGCGATTGAGAGGAAACTGAGAGGATTAACTTCAAAGCTTCTGGGAGGATTATCTTCAGGTTGGATGGGATGATTTTCTTTGTTGTGATTGAGCGGATGATCTTCATATGGATTGAGTGAATTATCCGCAGTGCAGATGGGAGGATTATTTCTAGAGCGGTTGTGCGGATTATCTTCATAGCGGCTGGGAGGATTATCTGCAAAGTGTCTAGAAGGATTAATTTAGGAGCGGCTGGGAGGATTATCTTCAGAGTGGCTGTAGAGGTAGGCAATTTGGGTGCTTTTTTTAAATTGGCACTTCCGAGGGGCCCAGCGCACAACCCAGCCTCCCTTTAAAGGGGTGGTTCACCTTCAAACAACTAGTTGTTTTCCGATAGATCACCAGAGATAATGACTTTTCCAATGACTTTCTATTTTCTATGGTGTCACAGTTTTTCTAATATTGAAGTGTAAAGTGTCATTTTTCACCTTCTGAAGCAGCCCTGGGGGTCGCTGACCCTGTAAACTGTTCTAAATGGATACATTTAGTTGATACATTTCTTATCTTTGTCCCTGCTGAGCAGAATCTCTGGGTTTCATTACAGGCAGCTGTTAGAATTGATACAATAGTTGCTAATACTCCAGAGATGCGGCTGAGAAATGTATCAACTTAATGTTGCAAAATTGTAACAGTTCAGAGTCTGCACCTGATTTACTGAGCTGCTAGAATCAAACACCAGAGACAGGAACATTCAACTTTCAACATTCAACCGTAAAAAATAAATAATGGAAAGTAATTGAAAAAAGTTTTCAATCTGAAAACAACTGAATTGAAAAAAGTGTTTGGAAGGTGAACAACCCCTTTATAGAGGGTCCAGTATATCCATTTAGCTGTAAATTTAGTGACATATTCAGGGGCTGTAGCTGAGATTTCCTCAGAATGGTATAATTCACTCATTTTGTTTATCCAGTCCTGATTATTGGGGGCTGCAGTGATTTCTATCATGTGGGGATCAGCAGTTTTGCCACATTGAATAGATGAGTGCTATAGTAGAGGGACGGTGAAACATTTCTGGGACCATATAAAGGAACAAGGATACAGGCTGAGTTATACAGGGAACAATGAGTATATTTTGTGTATTATAATGCATAATGTACCCCTACTGTAAATTATAAGGATTTTTAGAATCCATATAAAGGCACACGGCTGCGGTGAGTTATACAGGGAACTATCACTGTATAACTCATTATTATGTATTATAACAGAGACTGTGCACCCTATACTGTCATTCATAAGGATATTAGAAGTCACTTAGGGGTTATTTGACAATTTAAAGGCACAAGGCTGCAGGCTGAGTTATACAGGGAACTATCCCTATGTATTATAACAGATTCAGAAAGTATAATATCCCAAAAACGCTCTGCCCGCTTGGTCAGGAAAAGGGTCCTCGATCAGGTCACCGTATCCTGATATCTGTAACTCGATTCGTAAAGAAATGAGGAGAGCACTCTGCAAGCAATTAATGCTGTGGTTATCTTTTTATTACTTGACTACTTGTACAAGTAGTCAAGTAATAAAAAGATAACCACAGCATTAATTGCTTGCAGAGTGCTCTCCTCATTTCTTTACGAATTCGTATTATAACAGATTCTGTGCCCTATACTGTAATTGATATGGACATTAGAAGTCACTGAGGGGTTCTTTGACCATATAAAGGCACAAGGTTGCAAGCTGACTTAATACAGGGAACTCAGAGCATTAGTCATGTATTATAAGGGATAATGTACCCCCTACATTAAATAATAAGCAGATTTGAAGTCATTGAGGGGTTCTGTGACAATATTAAATGCACAAGACTGCAGGTTGAGTTACACTGGGGACTGTTACAGAAGTATTATAGGGGATAATAAACTCCCATTGTAAATTATAAGGCTATAGACATCACATATAAATGCACACGGCTACAGGCTGAGTTATACAGGGAACTCTGAGTATTGTGTATTATAAGGGATATTGTACCCCCACTGTAGATGATAAGGATATTTGTAGTAGGGCCCCTTGCCACAATTGTTTTTAGCTCTTTATGCCCCAGGTCACCAATGTTTTTAATTTTTAGGGCCCCTTTGTCACCATTGTTTTTAACTCTTGGGCCCCTTGCCGCCAATGTTTTGAACTCTTAGGGCCCCTTGCCACCAATGTTTTTAACTCTTGGGGCCCCATTGCCACCAATGTTTTTACCTCTTAGGGCCCCAGGCGACCAATGTCTTCAACTCTTATGGTCCCAAGCTATCAAAGTTTTTTACCTCTTAGGCCCCTTGCAACCAATGTTTTAACTCTTATGACCCCGGGTCACCAATGTTTAACTCTTATGACCCCGGGTCACCAATGTTTTAACTCTTAGGGCGCTAGGCCACCAATGTTTTCAGCTCTTAGGGCCACATGCACCAACTGTTTTTAACTCTTAGGGCCCCGGGCCACCAATATTTTAACTCTTATGACCCCAGGTCACCAATGTTTTTAACTCTTAGGCGCTAGGCCACCAATGTTTTCAGCTCTTAGGGCACATGCCACCAATGTTTTTAACTCTTAGGGCCCCGGCCACCAATGTTTTTAACTCTTAAGGCCTAGGCCACCAATGTTTTTTTAAGATTTAAATGAGGGGAAGGTATTTTCATGAGAATTGTCACCTGACAGTAGCACAGATTTTCCATAGGCAATACATTTCCTCGTTTACCATTGCCTTTATTAGGGACCGGCGAGTGTTTGACCAAAGTATTTAACCTACTGCCTCATATTTACCCTGAAATGCAGCAAATGCAGGGAATTCTACTAATAAATTTGATTTAGGTTGAGTTAGGTAACTGTTTAAAGAGTCTACCTTGACTAAAAGTTACTGTGCAGGATTGGCCCCAACTTGCCCCTACCTTCCTTATTACCCCTCAAAGGGCTTCCTCGCCTAGCAAAAGGAGTGTGTCATTGTGGGGGCAGGAAGAAATATAATATTCCTCCATCACTTTAGCAGAATCCCCCACCCCAAAAGGATGTCTCATAACCTGGAGAGAGTGGTAACCAAAAAAACAAATCCAGCACAGGCATTCCCCAATATCAAGCACCTTCATATACTAAATGTCTGGTATAGTATAAATAGGCTGGTGGGAAGTGGATGGAATTCCAATATTAAGAGGGCAATGGGACTTGAATGGAAATGCTTACATTGTGGCCTATGGAGTAAACCATTTTGTGTAGTTCCTTGCAATCATTTGAGATCAATATGTGTCCTTATGTCTTTCATCCCCATCAATGTACATATTAAGCAAATAACCCTGCAGAGATATTAACCCATTCCCTTCTTCAAATAAACCTCTGTATCAGCACCACAACCCAGTTTTACCCTTACGCTGCCATTTTGAGCAGCTCCCAGCAGTATTAATTGCCCTGTCACCCAACCGGTAGAATGAGGCACAGGAGCCCCTTTCCTCAATATTTCACCATAGGGATTAAAGTAAAACAGAGACTTTTTTTATGGGGAAACCTGTCGGAGAGCACAGGATTTATTTAAAATTAACAGCTAATTTATATTTGGGCATCCCTTAACGACCAATGATCCAGAGGAAGGCGAAAACCCTAGAGTACTATGGGAACCAATCTGCACTGTAAGGTAAAAATTCCTTCCTGACTCCTAGAAACGGCAGTCGGTTTTACACCCTGGATCATTTAGGATTTAGGCCATGGTGTTGGGTCGGCGGCAGCAGCAGCAGCAGCAGGCGGCGAGTCTTTGGGTGGAATGCTGAAAAAGAAAAGATATAGAAAGTGTTGACATAAGAATAAAGACATACTTGTTTCCTTATGATATTAAAGGCTATAGGTCTTGCTTTAAGAACGCACTATTCGTTGGGCCTGTGGGGACTGTTTGGGTCTCTCTACACATGGAATGCCTTGGCTTATTATGAATCTCAGTCTGAGCCTGTGCCATTTATCTTTTATACGCTTTGATCACCTGGCGCCAGTCCATTACCCAGTAGCAACCCATTTCCATAGGTGGATATCTAAGCCAGATGTCCAGCAGCCCTATAACGTTACCTACCTCCCCTGTTATTGGCCTACTATAGAATCGACACTTTATCTGCAGACTTATCTCTGTCAGCACCCTCTTACAACCTAAAGGCAGCCAAACATTGGTCTATGGGGTGCCCTCAAAGTAATCAGCCTGCGGCATCAACAGACAGTGTATGATTTCCTTTTATTGTTCTGATTGAAAATGCTCAGAACAGCAGGAAGTAAAGTGGAGCTGCATTGGACAACGGCATCTCTAGATAATGGGTAATTGTCAGTAAATTGATACATTACCCAAACTCTCCGGAGCCTCTTCATGGATGGCCTTCCTGAACTGTTTTCGGAGGGTCGGCCTCTCCTCCACCAGAGGATCTTTGATGATCTCTTCTTCACCATCAGCTCCCCTCCTCTTTCTCCTCCACTGCAGGAGATTGCTCCTCCGTCGTCTTCTCCTCCATTCCAGGGACTTGATGTTCTTCTGCAGAACCTCCTACTTCTGCTCCCTCTTCTTTCTCCTCCTCTTCAGGGACTTGCTGTTCTTCAGCGGGAGGAGCTGTTTCTTCATTTGTTGGAGCTTCATCATTATCTTCAGCTCCTTTCTCTTTCTCCTGAGAGGGCAAGAGCTTCCTCTTCTGCTGCTCCAGGAGCTTCTTCTTCCTTTTCTTCCTCTGCAGGAGCTTGCTCCTCCATCATCTTCTCCACTGCAGGGTCTTCAGCGGGAGCTCCTTCCTCTTCCTTGTCTTCTGTATGAAGGGCTTCCTCATCTGCTGCTGCGGGGGCTCCATCCTCCTCTTCTTCAGCTGCAGGACTGTGTGCTTTTTTTGCTACTAGGTTTAAAGGGAAGAAAATGAAAAAAATGGGTCATTATTGTAATTTGTTTCCAAAGTATTGCAACTACAATTCTGATCACTGGATGATTAAAATAGCCAGATAGCCTTGTACCTAAGAAATATCATTATACCTGCTACACACCTGTCCCTACTGTAACACATTGGGCAGTTACTGAGCTGAGTAAGTTCCATGCTAGACTTCACCCAGTGATACATGCTGAGATACATGATATGGTTGTAGGGACCTAAAAAGTTAACAAGTTTCTGTGCTATCAGTATGGCCAAAAGCACCAAGAGGTACGAGAAAACATCTAGTTTTTTTGAATACGTTATGTGCCAGTAAGTGTAATTGAAAGTGTTAATTGCAAAATACATACCTAGCTGCTTTCTGTAGCTTCAGCTCCCTCAGGAACTCATGGTGAAGCTGGGTCAGATGTTGGTTGATAGTCTGTGAGCGCAGGGCAGGCACAAGGATAGGAGCAAAGGGGAAAGAAAGGAGACAATTAGGATTATGCCTGTATATGTGCTGCTAATAGTACCTTTATATGCTGAGGGCAGTCAGGGTGTGGGATTCCCTGCCGGCAGCTGATGTTGTGAAATTATAATTGAGCATCAGCCTTTTCTCATCATAGGGAGAAAAAAAACCAAATTACCCCTTGTGCCGTTGTCCAGATTGCAATAGACCAATCAAAGTTCATTATCTAGCGGTTAAACACCCAAGAAAAGCATCAGGGACAGTGATCCCAGGGGAACTTACATTCTCCAGCCGCAAATACTCAAGCTGCTTCCTCCGGTTTCGCACTCGAGTTGGATGATCCTGTGGAAGAAAAAAAACAAAGTTAAGCGCTTTCTTTGTACCAATGCCATTATTGTGGCCATGTGAACACTTGTAATAAAACCATTTTTGTTTCTGGTGAAAATGGCACTTGGATGGGAGACTTTAGATGCCCCCAGGGGAGCAGGAGATACAATGAATGATAATGTTCTAGATTATTATAGAGACACACAGTGAATAATAACCTCTCCTATAATATTATACTAGTGACACTTACAGGAGGCAGCTTGGCAGATTTCCTGAGGGCGGCATATTCCCTCTTGATCACTTCCTGTAACATAAAGAAAGAAGCAGCGTGAGATAAGAGCTGGCAATCTAATATCATTTGTTCCCTATTCATCTAAACATCTATTCTGCATTACATACCAGAGAGTTGAGCATTTTCCAGTAATGCATGATGTTCTCTTTGGCCCTCATCCTCGGGTCCACGTCGCATGTAAGAAGGAAGTGCTTTCTGAAAAAGAAAGATATCACTGAATGTTAATAAAACATTTTCCAGCCGTATTGCCCTTGCAGTTACCCCTGGGGCAATAGCAAATGATTCCCAACATGTAACAAGTCCATTTATGTTTTACTTACAGGACGATGTTCTCGCCGAATTCGACCCGGTAAGTGATGTTCTGCGGGAAAAACACAATTCAGTTAAATACGGAGCTAAAGGGGGAAAGGAATTCACAAATAATAAAACAATGGCACAACCTTAGGAACTGATAAAATTAATATAGGATTTTACCATAATAAGAAGCGAGGGCCTCAAAGTCCGTATGTTCCCCGCCTGAAGTCCTTCAGGACGGAGTACAGCGTCTATAAGTAAAAGAAAAAGCATTAGGGACAGAATACTAAGTGGCTCTGGCTCTGAGGAGAATAGAGACAGAAAGGGGTTTGGGTTTTTATGGGGCAAACATGCCAGGAATAAGGGCATTTTATTTTGAAAATTTAATAAACGTAGTGATTGGATTCCCTGGATTTCAGTTCTACTGAGTCACATTGTTTGGCAGCTCCAACACGTATCTATATATATATAATATATACATAATATATATATATATATATATATATATATATATATATATATATATATATATATATATATATATATATATATTATATATATATATATATATATATATTACAGTGAACAAACAAGCCGCACTCCAAGGACTTAATTTTGAAAAATAAAGGTGAAGTTTTATTTCAACGTTTTGGCTCCTTAACTGGGGCCGTCTTCAGGAGCCGAAACGTTGAGAATAAAACTTCACCTTTATTTTTCAAAATAAAGTCCTTGGAGTGTGGCTTGTTTGTTCACTGCATACTAATGTGTTCACGAGCACCCAGGCAGCTGTGGATTGTTAAGAGTGCAATATATATATATATATATATATATATATATATATATATATATATATATAATATATATATATATATATACGTATATATATAAAAGGAAGCAGACAGACAGCTGCTTAAGGAGAGCTTATATAGAAGAGTGAAAGGGAAACACCAGTTCAGATGAGAGAGGATTGTTTTACACTGAGGCATTACCAGAAGAGATGGATTTCTCTGCTTCTTGTCCATCGTTGAAACCTAGAGGGACAAATAGACATAATCAGCCAAAATGAAGTCAAGAGTTGTTTCCCCTTTAAATGAACTTTTAGTATGATGCAGAGAATGATATCCTAAGACAATTTTCACTTGGTTTGCCTTTTTTATTATATGTGGGTTTTGAGTTATTGAGCTTTTTCTTCAGCAGCTCTCCAGTTTGCAATTAAAGCTATCTGGTTGCTAGGGTCCAAATTACTCTAGCAACCATGTGCTGAAGAAAAGTAGCAATAACAATAAATGTGTAGCCTTACAGACCATTTGTCTTTTGATGGGGTCAGTGACCCCCATTTGAAAGCTGGAAAGAGTCAGAAAACTATCGAAAACATTTAATGAAGACCAGTGGAAAAGTTGCTTAGAAGTAGCCATCCTATAATATACTAAAATATACATTAAAGGTGAACAACCCATTTAATTATTTCCTTATCTATATTCTCCCATTTGTATGAAACATTGTTCCAGTCAATGATTAAAGCCCATTATTAATGCTGTTGATGGATTGGCTTCTTATAAATACAATATACAGTAACCGTATGGGCTCATATACACAAAGCCACGTGGGACCCCCCAAGTGAATTGATGACAGACTCTCTGAAGAAGAAATCATGTGCTGAATCAGTTGAATTTGCAAGATTACCTCTTAAAGAAGATTCTCCGATGGGGAAAAAAATATAGGGGGCGGCACAAGGCCGGGCCACCCCAAGGGGGGTCTCCCTAAGGAACCCCTGGCTCTCTTACACTGTTCAGATAAAGATGTAATTATATGAACAATGGAGAAGCCAAAAAAAAACTCCCAGGTGTTAATGGGCAGGTGTGATCACCGAAGTCGCGGTCCAAAAATGCAGGAAAGGCACTGTAGCAATCTGTATAGAAAAGAGAATATAAAGGCAAGTTAAGGAATTTAGCGCTTAATATTTCCTATTTAATACAGAGGAAAGCAGAAATGTATTTCCCCTAAAGTTTGAGCTTTGTATCAGTTCCAGCAGGTACTGAGCCTCAGTCTCTAGAATGCTGGAAGTTTCCTCACACAGTCAATTAGCAGAGAGCCCTAAATAACTGCCAAAGTCTGTGTCTCCCAACCAGCACTAACATTAAAGGCTTCTCCCAAGCACATTTTAGGGGAAAAATCTCCAAATTCACTAAAATCAGGGAGAGGAGCAACATCTGCTTGGGGGCGTCACCTAACCTTTTCCCCCTCTTGTTTTTACTATAGTAAAGGTTATTTGGCAAAATATCTCTTAGAGGAATATACACTTAACCAACCAACGGACTAAACCAACTGTCAAACCCTAGGTGTAAAGTCTCCTCTCTTCTATGGGACCTGCTGTATGTCCCCACTCATCACCCCCAACTGTCCCCATGGCACGTGCCTCTGCTTGCCACCCCTAGTTCCTTATGGTGTGCTACAGGGTCCCCAAAAGTTTCCTTCTGTAGATAATGTGAATATTTGCTGGCAGCCCTGCATAATGCCAAATGCACAAAAAGTCTGTGTCCCCCCAACCAGCACTAAGATTAAAGGCATCTCCCAAGCACATTTTAGGGGAAAAATATCCAAATTCACTAAAATCAGGCAGAGGCACACCACCTGCTAGTCTGTGGGGGACATTGCCCAAATTCCCTCCTCTTTTTCACTAAAATAAAGGTTTTTTGGCAAAAAATCTCCCAGAGGGAAAGTACTCTTACCTCTCACCACAGGGCCAACCAACGGACTGAACCAACTGTCACATTTCCAGGTGGAGGTCACCTCTGTCCCCTGCTCTTAAAGGGGAAGTGTCCCCTGTTGATGAGTGAGGTTTATATGACATTTATTTCTAATTAGATGTGCAGCACATACACAGACTATTAAGTACACAGAGCATTGCTTTGTATGTGTGGCCTATTGAGTCAGTGCAGTTAGTGCGCTGCCATATCTGTTGGGTCCATTCATTCATCTGCCATGGTTCCAATCAGTGCTGCTGCTGTTGCTCAGTCTGGTAGATCCGGGGGTCCTTGGCTTGTAGGGGGTCCCTTCCTTAGCCTTAATAGTGGGTAGAGATGGTGGATCTCATTGTTCTTGTTATTTATTGCTTACTGAGCATTTTGTGATTATTTGGAATATGTCCAGCCAATCTTGCTCAGGGATTGAGGTCAAAGTCTGTTTCCCAAGACTTAGTATAGTCCGGTAAATTGGGGTGTTTGTGTTCCAGCATGACCTTGTACGTTAGAGAGAGTCCGTGTCGGTGTATTTATAGAGCTTTATGTTTCAAAGCTGGTTAGTGGTCTACACACAGTTATTTCCTATTGATATAGACGTCATGTAATGTTTCAGCTGTCTGTACCTCCACTTGTCCCCAACTCACCGCTTTTCTTTGTTTTTAGGAGCATGGGGGAATCTGGTCTTTTTCCATGCCTAGAAGGTGCCTCGATTGAAGATTCTGGAGCCCAAAAGCAGTTTCGTATCCCTTATCTTCAATCCCAGGTAAGTAGTCAGTGTTGTTTCTTATTGGGGGTCAGTGGTGATGGATATGGAGCCAGTGAACAGTTTTTGTTTAGCTGGTGCCATATACTTAAAGGGGTTGTTTACCTTCCAGATTTTCAGTTCAATTGTTTTCAGATTGTTCCCCAGAAATAAAGACTTTTTTCAATTACTTTCCACATTATATGAAGAGCATATGTCAGATTAAAAGTAACAATGTTCTTCTCTTCAGCTACCACCTAGCATCTGCAGTGGTCTCTGCAAATATTGGGGTCCTTGCAACACATTTGGGAAGGGAGTGTGGCTTTGGATAGCAGCTATAGTAGGTAGAGATGGTGCCATAGTTTTATGGGATCTCTTTGTACAGGCTATGAGCAAACATAGGGGCTGTTCCTGCTGAATTTTGCCAAGTACACTGGAATACCTTTAATAATGAATAATCAGCCAGTTGATTGGGTCAGTTTCTTAGTCGGTCCTCCGTTTCATAAGGATGAGGGCCTTTGCAGTATCAACTGGAAGGAATCCTTTTCTGTACAGGCTAGCAGACAGGGAGGAATCATTGTGACTGTGATTGAAGTGTCCGGGATATCTGTATCAGTAATTCCCTTGTAGTTGTCTAAGTCTAGGTGAGGAGAGAAAGTAGGATTGCCAAAGACTGGGATATGGAGAGCGGGGGCGTTAATCCACTTCCCAGTTTTAGAAAGGGTGTCCAGTATTTTTAAGTAGTTAAGGGGCAGCCCAAACATGTCAGTCTGAGTAGTTTTCGGAATGCCTGGATTTTCATATGTGGTATAATGGAGCATCCTGAGGAGGAGTATAATTTTCATACATCTGTCTTTATCAGAGCACTTTCTTAATTGTGGTACAGGTATGGGATCTGTTATCTGGAAACCTGATATCCAGAAAGCTCTGAATGACCGGAAGGCTGTTTCCCATAGACAAAAAAGTGAAAATTGTACTCACCACTAATTTTTAAAACATTAAGATGGGGGGGGGAGGTGCAATGAGGTGACCACCAAAATTCACATAGACACATAGAAGAAATCCTCTGCACTTAACCCATTATCAATATATAAAGGACATTGAAAGATTATGTGCCCTTAAGCTACTAAAAATGCCTTACCCTTTAAACAAAACAGGGATTGTTTTTTTTTATTCATTAAGCATTCAATTGCTTCATTATACAATTTACAAAGGGACTAAAGTAAAACTCTTATATGGACATTCATTAAAAATCGTAGTTGCGCTGGCGTCCGCTTCGCTGCACTTCGCCAGGCGTATTTATTCCAGCGCTCCGCAAATTCACTAAAATCCGAAGTTGCGCTCACGGGTAGCGTAAAGTTGCGAAGTTGCGCTAGCGTTCATTCGCCCAAGCAAAGCAAAGTTACGTTAGCGATGGTTAATTGGCATACGGCGCCAAATTGAAGTTACAATGGAGGTATATGTAGCAGAACTACACAAGCCTGGGAAACCTTCAAAACAGCAAATAAAATTTTTATTTTGCCCTACACATGTGGCCCACTGTATAGTTAAATTGCCATAAGTTAGGAAATGTAGGGGGGAAGGAGGGGAGCCCCAAAAAAAAATTTGATCGTTTTCAGCCTATCACCCATAATAAAGAAAAAACGCCAGCGTTTTTTGGGATTTAGAAATTTTTTTAACTTTTTTGAAGCAATCCCTATCTACTCTATTGCGCTTCGCCTGGTCTGTAGGTGGCGAAGGAAGTCTAGCGTAAAAGGTAGCGTTCAGAACAATGCGTGTGTTAGTGAATTTGCGTAGTGTACGGTCAGTTGCGCAAATTTCACCAGGCGTAAGGGTGCGAAGTAACACCTAG
Organism: Xenopus laevis; assembly: GCF_017654675.1. Classification (NCBI taxonomy): domain Eukaryota; kingdom Metazoa; phylum Chordata; class Amphibia; order Anura; family Pipidae; genus Xenopus; species Xenopus laevis. The sequence continues at coordinate 65,481,405 of NC_054384.1, forward strand.
CGAAAGTTACGCCAGCGTTCGGTGCTGTAGTGAATTTGCCCCTTAAACTGGCTGAGTGATACAGGTAACTCAGAGGATCACTCATGTATTATGAGAGAGCATGTACCCCCTACTGTAAATGATAAGGATATTAGATGTCCCTGAGGGTTATTGGACTATATAAAGGCACAATGCTTCAGGCTGAGTTATACAAGTTTTTTCCTGAATATTTCTCATGTTTTATATACAGGTATAGGAATCCCTTATCCGGAAACCCGATATCCAGAAAAGCTCAAAATTACAGGAATGGCTGTCTCCCATAGACTCCATTTTATCCAAATAATCCAAATTTTAAAAAAATGATTTCCTTTTTCTCTATAATATAAAACAGTAGCTTGTACTTGATCCCAACTAAGATATAATTAATCCTTATTGGAAGCAAAACCAGTCTATTGGGTTTATTTCATGTTTAAATGAGTTTCTAGTAAACCCCAGCATCTGGATAACAGGTCCCATACCTGTACTATACCTGCTGTAAATCGTAGTGATATTAAAACTCACTAAGGGGTTCTGTGACCATATAAAGAGGGAGTCCTCAACCTTTTTTACCCACGAGCCACATTCAAATGTAGAAGGATCAGCGAGTAACAAATACATAAAAATTGTTCCAGGGGTGCAAAATAAGGGCTGTGGATGGCTATTTGGTAGCCTTTATGTGGACTGTTAGCCCACAGAAGCTTCTATTTGGCAGTACACCTAGTTTTTATGCAACTTAAACTTGCTTCCAAGCTAAGATTTCAAAAATTCGTACCTGCATTGAGGACACTGGGAGCAACATCCAAGGGATTGGTGAGCCACATTTTGCTCACGAGCCACTGGTTGGGGACCACTGATATAAAGGCACAGGGCTACAGACTGAGCTGTACAGGAAACCCTGAGTGTCACTCATGTATTATTAGGGATTATAGAAATCTCTTAGGTGTTCTGTTACCATTTCAAGGCACAAGGCTGCGGAATGAGTTAGTCAGGGGACTCTGAGAACCACTCATGTATTATAAGGGATAATATACCCTCTACTGTAAAATATAAGGACATTTTAAAGTCACTGAGGGGTTTGGGAATCATAAAGGTACATAGGCTGCATGCTGAGTTAGTCAGGTGACTATCACTCATGTACTATTAAGGATACTGTACCCCCTACTGTAAATTGTAAGGATGTTAGAAGGCATTGAGGCATTATGAGACCATATAAAGGCAGAAGGCTGCATGCTGTGTTATACAGGGGAATAGAACTAATGTATTATAACGGATACTGTACCCCCTAGTTTTGTGACATGGATTTTTTAAAGTTATTGAGGGTTTCTTTTTTCTTTTTTTGTATAATGATTTTTATTGTTTTCCAAAAAGGAGATGATGGGGGTGGGGATACAGAAGGAAAAAGGAGGGGAGTAGGGAAAGTGAGCAGGGGGGAAACAACAAAATTAACAAAAAGCATCACGACTCAGGCATCGTTTTTAAAACAAAGCATTACACAAAGGCAATACAGCAAGAATTACAGTCCCCTCAAGGTTATACGGGTAGAAGGGATATAGCATGTTAACAACGTGTAGTAATGCTCAGAGTACAGATTGAAGAAACCCCTAATAACGATCTGTGTTATGTGAGTTTTGGAGTTCAGAAGTTGTCTATATTCCGCAGAGTCCCTGTATAAATACCACCTCAGCCATGTAGCCCTAAAGCTAGAGTGTTGTTTTTCTGTGAATGTAGATAATTCCTCAAATTTTGCTAATTCGTTAACCTTCCCTGTCCATTCTTACTGGTTGGTGGTATAGTGGATTTCCAGAGTCTAGGGATTAGGATTTTGTCTGAGTTAAGAAGATGATACTCCAGAGTAGTATCGGGGATCCCCTCCGTATTTTCTGTGTCCCAAAATAGAAGTATGCGGGCTGGTGATAAGGATAGATCTCTTCCTAGCACCTGGGAACAGGCTTTCAGAACTACCTGCCAGTAGTTTGTGAGAGCTGGGGCAGTCCCAGAATATGTGTAGTAACGTGCCTATATCTGCTTACACCTCCAGCAGGGGTTACTCGTGGTTGGATAAATCTTATGTAATTTTTCTGGGGTGTAATACCATCTACTTAAGATTTCATAATTTAACTCCTGGATCTTGCAACATCTAGAGCTGTAAATTAGACTGGGAATCCATTTCTGGATGAGTTCTTCTGAGACGTCCAGTCCTAGGTCCCACTCCCATGCCTGGACAAAAGGCAGCTGCTTTCTCTCACACTCACTTGAGAGCATATCATAAATGAAGAGATTATATGTTTAGGGGGGTTTCCCTAGTGCATAGAGTCTCAAAGGGCGTAAGGGGTTGTCCTAATTTGTTAGCTCCACCTAGATACCCAAAAAATGCTTAAACTGGCAGTATTGATAATCTTGCAAATTTACCGTCGGCCTGGCCCGTCTAAGAAGATTTAAATCTGCTAATTGTCCCTGTTCCATTTATATGGCAATTTGTAGATGTCCATCTACCAGCCATTCTCGGAAGGCGGTAGGCTTGAGTGCAGATGGAAATGCTGGGTTATTTGTAACTGGTATGAGCGGAGATGGGTATGCTGATATTTGGGTTTGCCACTAACCCGGTCCCAAGTATTTAGCAGTGCGCTTTTTCAATAGGGGTGGGAATTGTGTAATATCCCTTCGATGGATTCTTGTCAAACCATGGCAGGTGGATCAGATGTGTGGCTTTGTGGCTCAATCTCCACCCAGTCCTTACTAATCTAGGTGGTGCAACCAGTCAATTATACGAGCAAGTGCTTGCTGCTTTTAGGTATCTGGCCCAGTCCGGGAGGGCAAGACCTGCCTCCGATTTCTTATGTAAGATGGCAGCTTTTTAAGTCGTGGTGGGTGGTCCTGCCAGATGAATTTGGTGCTTTCAGATTGAAAAGATTTTAGCCAATTGGTTGAATATAGTAGAGGTACACCCTGGAATAGGTTAAAGTAGCCGTGGCATTATGTTCATCTTGACCACATTGATTCTACCTATCCAGGGACAGGGGTTGTTTGGTCCAATTCCGTCGATCTTTATGAATGTTTGCGTTATAGCAGTTTACAGTTGGTATCAGTCCATTCTTCATAGTCTTTAGTAATGGTTATTCCTAGGTAAGTGATCTGCTGGTTTGCCCAGCTGTATGGGAAGTTGTTTGAGAGTCGTTGAATTGTGTTTTGGCTGAGCGATACGTTTAATGCTTGCGATTTAAGAAAATAATTTTGAAGTTGCTAAGCTTGCCAAATATCTCAAAGAGATTGTTGAGGTTTGTGATTGAGGTTAGCGGTTTTGTCAGGAAAAAAAGAAGGTCGTCGGCGTACGCTGCTACTTTATATTGTTTGTCTTTTATGGAAATCCCTGATATATCTGCATTCAATCTAATAGATATGAGCAGGGGTTCCAAAGCCAGGGCAAAAAGGGTACGTGAGAGGGGGCACCCTTGTCGTGTGCCGTTTTTGATGGGTAAGCGTTGAGAGAGTACTCCGTTCACTCTAACCCTAGCTACCGGTTAGAGAGATTTAATCCACTGGCACAGGCGTCCCCGAAGCCGAACCTGGAGAGGCAGGAGAACATATAAAACCATTCCAACCCTGTCAAATGCTTTTTCAGCATCGGTGGACAGAAGCATGAGAGGGATTTTTTTGTGCTTTGCATGGTGGAGTATGTTGATCAATTTATTTCTCGACTCTCTTCCAGGTATAAAGCCGGCTTGATCCAGACCTATAAGATAACTTAAGGATGTTTGTATTCTAGATGCCACTATCTTCGCTAATATCTTCACATCTGCATTGATTAGTGATATTGGTCTGTAGTTACCTGGATCTTCTGAATTTTTATTCGTTTTCAGAAGAAGAGTGATATGAGCTTGCAAGGAGTCAGAGGAAAGCGAGTGTTATTTTGGAGAGCATTAAAGGTTCTTGTCAGGTGTGGTATAAGCAGGTCTGAGCACTCTTTTTAATACCCCGCGGGGTAGCCGTCTGGTCCGGGGCTTTTGCCATTTGGAGATGTCTTAATCGCCTGAAAGACTTCCTCCGTTGTGATATCGGCTTCCATAAGCAATTTCTGCGAGTCTGATAATCGTGGTATATGTAACTTGTCTAGGAAAGCATCTATAGCCTCTGCTCTTGGAAGGCCGTCAACAGTTGTGGGAGAGTCAATTTGATACAGCTCTGAGTAGTATTTCTGAAATTCTTGAGCTATGTTGAAGTTTTATCACCTTGTTGTTCCGTAAGCAGTGTATATGATTTTTAATGACTCTCGCTTTCAGCAATCGGGCCAAGTAGCTTGCCACTCTTGTCCCCGTGCTCATAGAAACGGTTGTCTCATTCTGGAGATGACCTTTTCCGTAAAAAGTTTATGGTGTTCCGCTAGGGCTTGCCGTGATGCGGTAAGTCTAGTGTATATAGTTCCGTAGTTGGTGCCTTTTTATGTGCCATTTCCAGATTCCTGACCTCAGCCAAGAGTGAGTTCTGTTTAGCTTGATGCACTTTCTTCCTTTTGGAACATAATTGGATCAACGTCCCTCCATGGCATTCTCCCTGAAATAGTTTGCAATAGCTGTTTTAACCTCATTCAGGACACTATTATCTTTCAGTATTGACTCATTTAATTTCCAGTTACTCCATTTTGAGATATTTGTTTTAAGGGAGAGTTGCATGGATATGGGGGCGTGATCCGACCATGTGCAAGTGTGAATGTCTGCGCCTCCTATCGCACTCAGATGGTGCTGAGATAGAAAAAAATGATCTATTCTGGTGTATAGGCTGTGCCTAGCAGAATAAAAAGTATAGTCTCTTTCCTTAGGCTTGACTAGTCGCCAGGCATCTACTACCTGTAGTTGATGTAAATCTTTTGTGATATAGTGAATAATGCGGTGGGGAATGCTGGATTTTCCGGCAGGACAGTCAATTTGGGGATCCATAGGGATGTTGAAATCTCCCCCTAGTATGAGGATTTCTTCGGAGAATCTGAGGAAGATCTCTGCAATTGTGTGAAAAGTTTTGTCCTGTCGCTTTTGGCAAAAGTAATCTTTTGGGTATCTAGGGTGCCCCTCACAAAAATATATCGTCCAGCTGGGTCTTTTTTGGTAGCCGACACTTTGAAGTTAAAGTGTTTCTCAAACAGAATCACTGTGCCCTTTGTCTTATTGGTCTGGGGATACTGCTGTACATTTCTGGGAAGTATTTATTAGTCCATCGGAAGGATGAGGACACCTTAAAATGAGTCTCTTGTACGAAGGCAACTTGTGCTTTTAGTCGTCTCAATTTCTGAACTTAATAAGATCCGTTTCTGAGGTGAGTTAAGTCCATTAGCATTTATGCTTACTATGTTTACCTTTGTGTGAGCTTCATGACTGTGAGAGCTCTGTGGAGGATGTAAGTCATGGACTGCCATGAGTGTGGTGATAAAGTTGTGTACTATAGGTGTGAGGATCAGAAAGAGGGTCACAAGACGGCATTAGCGGGGAGAAGTGTAGCAAACTCAGGGGTTAAAGTGGAGGATAAGAGGGTAAAGGAGGAGAAACTAAGGAAATGAGAGAGGAGAAGAGAAGAAGAAAAAAAAAGGAGGGATAGAAAGAGTAGAAAGGGGATGAAGTAGTGGAAGAGAGTAAAGTGGGGGGTGAGGGCGAAGGTTAGGACTTAGAGTGTGGGGAGGAATGGGGAGGAGAAGTCAGTGGTAAAGAAAGGGGTGGGGTAGATGAGTTCAAGAGGAGATGTAGAAGGGGTGTGTGGGCAAGGGATAGTTCCCCTTTGCTAAGATTATAATAGTAGCGCGCTCGTACCACCGGATAGTATGTTAAAACATTAGTTCTGTATAGTTAAAATATATAAAGAGCGTAGGAATGGTTGTGAACCTGAGGACAAACCATCTGGGGAGGAGCTCTAGAGAAAGTATATGTGTAACAACATGTGCTGTCCTAATCGTGGGATTATAGAACTGGGCCGAATGCATAAGAATAAACATGGTACTTAACATCTTTATATAGTGACAAATATGAATCTAGCGTGTCTGAGTTGATGCGACCGAGCCGTAGGCGGCAAATGCTGGCAATGCAAACATAACGGCTAGCATGTACATATAGAAGCTAGGAGACAAAGGGTTAAGATGCAAATTGTTCCCGTGCACCATGGTCATACCAGGAGCTATATTATACCTGTTGGCCGTGTCAGTCGATTCAAGGCAGACAAATTAACAAACAAATGTCCCTAGGCTGTAAACAAAAATGTTATTGTATGAATGGCATTAAATTAACAGTGTATAGCATTGAACAACTTGTAAACAGAGGTAGTCAGACCTGATATAAATAACATTGTAATGCGAAAAACATATATGGATTGCGTAGTAGATGAAATTTCCATACTGCCAATTGTGATAGTTCTACCTAGAAATAGCTTAAAGGGGAAGGTAACCTAGTCGGCGCAAAACCCCCCACCCCCCCTCCCGTTTGTTGCCCACCCTCCCTCCTCCCCCTGGCCTACCCGTCCCGCTGGGCAAATGCCCCTAACTTGTTACTTACCCTTCTGTGGCAGGTCCAGTCCAGGGAGTTCACCGACGACATCTTCTTCCACGCGATCTTCTTCCTGCTGTGAACGGCGCATGCGCAGTAGGATCATTTCACTGGTACGATCTACTGCGCATGCGCGTGACTTTTGGCTCATGCGCAGTAGATCCGTACCGGCGAAATGATCCTACTGCGCATGCGCCAAAACGCCGTTCACAGCAGGAAGAAGATCGCATGGAAGAAGATGTCATCGTGAACTCCCTGGACTGGACCTGCGCAGAAGGGTAAGTAACAAGTTAGGGGCATTTGCCCAGCGGGACGGGTTAGGCCAGGGGGGAGGAGGGAGGGTGGGCAACAAACGGGGAGGGGGGGTGGGGGGCTTTGCGCCGACTAGGTTTCCTTCCCCTTTAAGTAGCTCTGGTTCCTTTATAAACTATGGCTGCTATGCACTTCAAAGGGGAACCTTGCCAGGATAAGCAGTAGGGTGGGATTCATTGCGTCCATAGATATGTCCCATGTGTCTCTTCATAGAAGGGAGTCCTATGGTGCGGTAAACCAACAGTTACTTGGATCATAAATGCGGTACTTGGCTCTTGAGACGTGCGCGTCCCAAAGCCGGTGGTAAATGTGTCGTCAGTAACTGCAAAGTTATAGATATTTGGCAATAAAGAGTGGCACCCTATCGTTGTCCTTGCTAGTCTCATGTGGCAAAACCTGGGGAACAAGGCCAATTAAGCTTCTTAGTAGTCTATAGTAAGGTAAAGTCAAAGTCAACCAAAACTAAAAAAAACTAACATGGCCGATAACTTGCGGCAACTAATTTTGAAGTCTGCATTGTAATATCGTAGAGTGTGCCAGATCTTGGTATAGTTTGATTCTTGAACCCTTCCATTTTAAGATCTGTGGGGGTCTCTTGCCTTGCGAAGGATTTCTTCTTTCTGAGTAAAGTGATGGAGACAGCATAGTACGTCTCTAGGTTTCCCTTGCCTGCCTGACATCACCCTATGAAACCTTTCAATGCGTAGAGGGGCGTCTTTATCAAGGCCTAGTAGCTGCCGAAAAAGAGACTGTTAGTTGGCGGGCGTCCGGCAGATCTACTTCTTCTGGGATGCCTCGAATTCGGATATTACATGTTCTGTTCCTCTTCTCGGAATCTTCCATGGCTCTACGTAGAAAGAATATCTGTCGGTCTTGCTTACTGACTTTAGTGGACAGATGGCTTGTTTTGTGTGCCGCGGCCTGCTGCGATGCTTCTAATGTCGTCATCCTATCGGTAAGCTTACATAGCTCCGTTTGCAGCACTGTGACTTCTTGTTTAATCGACGATTTAATGTCGGTAAGCAGCTGGGCGAGGTCAAATTTGTTAGGCAGGTCTGCTAGAAGAGCGTGTATGGCAGTAAGGTCTGGTGTAGTGCAGGCCGGGCTCGGGTTGAGGCCCTGCGTATCTTCCACATCCGCCATATTTGAATGGTCCGACTGCTCTACTTCTTCTGCTGGTTTCCCAAAGAATTTCTCGATGTCCCGTTTTTTTTTCACTCCCGCTGGTTTCGGGGTAAGGCTAGTAGTTTGTGCCTTTTGATTGCTTCTCATGACAGCGGGTTATGCGACTTTTAACAGGCTAAAAGAGGTAGTAAAGCCGGAGCTCCAGGGAAATGCGTCTGTACTAGTGTGGCATCAGGACACGCCCCCCACTGAGGGTTTTCTTGACTTTATGAAGGCACAAGGCTATAGTCTGGTTTATACGGTGTACTCTGAGTACCACTCCACTCATGTATTATAAGAGACAATGTAACCCCTTCTTTAACCGATAACTATATCCAATGTCTCTAATAGGATCTGTGGCCATATAAAGGAAATGGCTTCAGGCTGTGTATACATGAGTATGACTTGGGTATTATAGTAGATAACATACCCCCGACTTTAAATGATTAGAATATTAGATGTTGGTGTGGGGTTCTTTGATCTTCTAAAGACACAGGGTAGCAGGCTGAGATATACAGAGTTCCACTCATGTATCATAAGAGATATTGTACCTCCACAGTAAGTCACTGAGGTTTTGTCACAATATAAATGCACAAAGTTGCAGGCTGAATTCTACAGGGAACGCCGGTCACTTTGTTTTAGTTCTTCGTTTTTATCATTTTTGCTTTTTCCCCCCCTAAAACTGTTGATTTCATAGTGTGACTTTTGCATTGAGTATTCTGACCACTAACCACGCTGTCAGAGCATTTATTTTGTTATTTTATCGATTTGCCTAATTGTATTTTTGTGATTTATTGCAGTTGTATCCTTGCTTTGTTGTTAGTTATGTTTATTTTAGCAGTGCTTTGCAGTTTCATAGTTTGGAGTGGAAATACATAATCCCCCATTTTGGATTCATCATAATGTGTAGTTTACAAAATCATATGGTTTTCAGGGGTCACCCTAATTATTTGTAACTTTTATCCCACATAAAACTGCCAATGTTTATAAATGAGTGTAAGACATCAAAAGTATGCACAAGGTAGATTTGGGGTCTTTACATGTTATATACTTCATTAAATCTATGTATTTTGGGTATCAAACTTTTCAGGGGACCCAGGCTTTCGTATTTAGGGTGTTTTATCTTGTTACCTAATAGTATGTGGCAGGTAAAATGCTGCAAGGTAGAAGTTATGAGGTGATTTTCATAACTATCTCCAAAATCACCAAATTTAGGAAAGGCTCGCAGCTTGGTGCTTCAGAGTAGAAAGACATGCACACCCAATTTGGATTCAGGGGAATGTCTACTTTCTGAAAATAGATGTTTTTTTGGGTGACTGTACATTTTTCTATCTTTGCCCCACAAATTAATGCTGTAAATGTGTTGATTTTAAAGTACCTGAAATGACAGACCATGTGGGGGGGTCTTCAAAGCTGCGAAAACAAAAAGACCCGAAGTTGAAGTCCTGAAGCCTCGAAAGGACCCAAAGCCAGGTAAGACGTACGGTCCACTGAACAATGTGTTTTTTATTTTATTAAACCCCTGGCTAATGTATTACATATTTCCCAACTGTCCCATTTTTAGAGGGACAGTCTCTCTTTTGCTCAACCCGCAGTCCCTCGTTTGGACTGGAAAGTCAAGTTTTTCTGTGCACTGAACAGGAAGAAAAAGAAACAAAGTTGCTAACTTAATTGGCTTTTGGCAGAGAGCCCAGAACAGCCAGAGCAGCAGATAAGATACTTTTGTAACAATTTCGAGATACGCAAATAAGTATTTGTAACAATATAAGATAACAGGTCCCTTGGGACTCACAGCTTAAAGGGAAATTCACCTTCATTAGCAAAACTGGAATAACTAAAAAAAAACAGAAATATGTTCAAACTTTTATAACCCGACAAATTTTGTAAAATGAAACATCGTAATTTGGCGAGCTGACCCAACAAAAATGAGCGGTGGTCCAAAAGAATATTTGCCAACCGAAGCTTTTGCCCCTCTCTTCTTATTGATCCAAGCTATCGTTAATACGTATATAGTCCCAGGCCACCAATAGTTTATCTTTAAATAATATCTATGTGGAGCCCCTTGCTACACCAATGTTTTTTTCTTTAGTTTGTTAATACGTATCTATGGGCCGCGCTGTACTCACCAATGTTTCCCTTAACTTAAGCAGGGCCATGCGCGCCACACATGGTTATTTGGGGATCTCTGGCTGCAACGGTTTTTGTATTTTTTACTTTATGAGCGGGGAGGTTGCTGGCACCAATGATTTTTTTTAACTTGGTTAGGGTGGTCCTGACCACCCAGTGGCTTTTATAAATTATGTATGTGGGGGGTTAGTTTTAGCGCATGATGTCTATGTGGGCTTGTTTACTGTGGGGTGGGCCGTTGGCAGAAATCTGCCGGGGCTCTTGGGCAACGGGCCAGGTTCTATTAACCATATAAAGGCACAAGGCTCGCCTACGTGCCGAGTTGACGTTATACATGGGAGTCTCTCATGTATCAGGCTGTCTGAGCAGAACTTGACAGGCTGGTTCCGCTAAACTGTAATTCAGCTACAGTGGTCTGACGTAATATACAATATGCTGCCATAGTTTCTACGGGCATCTCGATGTACAGGCTAGTGAGGAAAACTTGCGGGAGCTCGTTCTCTGCTGAAATTGGGCCGCTTAGCCTATACGGGAATTCGCCCTATTCATGCCATAGTTTTAATGGATCGATCCTGACCCAGGCTGAATGAGCTAAACTTCAGTGGTTCTGTTCTGCTGAATTGTGATTAAAGGATACGGTCATGGGAAATATGTCTTTTTCAAAACACATCAGTCTAATAGTGTTGTGCCCAAACAGTAATGCTGCCTTGCTAAAAATCCGTTCAAAGAGCAAACTGAATATTTTTTCTATATTTAATTTTGAAACTGAACATGGGGGCTAGACATATTGTCAATTCTCGCGCAAGTGCCCCGCCAGTTCATATGACTTTCGTACCTCTGATTAAACTTCAGTCACTCTTCTACTGCTGACTGCCATAGCACCAGCAGCGATTCCTAACAACTACCAACGAATAGAAGGCTTACCAGATAGCCAGCTCCCTAGCCCAAGATAACGGCTCCCTCGTACGATCTAGAAACAAACACTTCCAATAATAAAAGTGCCCACCCCTAGTCGCCGCCATCTTTCCCGAGCATAAATTCAGTTACACCTTTAGTAGAAATAGACCATGCCAGAAAGCAGTCTCCATCCTAAAATGCGACGCCTGGCAATACAAGTCAGCAGCGAATGACTGATGCCACCTGGGGAAACTGGACAATATAGTCTAGCCCCTATGAGTCTATATATTATAAACAACTAACTATATGTATCCTTCTCAAACGACAATATTGCTCTGGTTTGACTCTCTTGTGTTAGTGAATGACACCACCGGAAGCCACTATTAACTTGATGTGTTTGAATAAAAAATGTATTCCCATGACAGTCTACTCCATTTAAGCCTTACAGGCGGCCGCGCAACACGCTACTGTCCAGGCCAATACGATTCATGGAATCCTCTCTTGTACAGCGCCGTAGACAATGAGCAATCTTAGGGAATTCCCTGTTCCTGCCTGAATGTGCAGCTGAGTAAGGAGGCAAGTATTTAGTGGCTGCCACAGTTTATGCCTGATCCTCTGTAGATTCTGATGAGCAAACTAGCAAACGCTACGTGGATCTGTTCAACTGCCTGAATTGTGCTTAGCTACATGGGAAACCCAGATGCCTGCCATTGCTGAAGCATTGTTGGCTGGCGTGGTGTTCTCTTCTCTCGCGCGAAAGGATTACGCTATCTATTATTACGAGGAGCAAGTACCGTGGCATACTGTTCCAGTCTTGCGTCGCGCATCTGGGCTTTCTCTCTGCGCGTCTTGTTGTGGCCAACCCATAGTGTGAAGTCCGTGTCGGGGTATGCCATACTCTCTACTTAGATTTTGAGCATTCTCACGCCTAGTTGCCCCGGGCGTATTTCAGATTACAGTCTTGGTCTACGGCAGCTCCCAGAACCACCACATCTGCCTCAGCGCCCCGTACAGAACCACACCACGACGAGATTATTCTAGTTTTAGCAAGATAATAAGAATAGCGTCTTTGCTTCAGCCTGCGTTAAATTGCTGCCAGCTATCACGTTAGTTAGGCGCAGGGATGTTGAATATAATGAGAGCTAAGATTGTCATCTAAACCACTGTATAATGATGGAGAGCAATGCACTCAGTTGTGATATCTATCTTTAAGATACAGAGTCATGTACACACCCAAGAATGTACCTTTGAGTCTGAATATAAACTACATTCTTCTTTTACACATCTGTCCGTAAATGCTGTTGTCCATGATCCTTTGTCGCCCCCAGCTCATTGGCAATCTGTGCCCCATCATCTTAATACACGGCATGCATTCTTGCGCCCCTAGCTGAAGTTCAAGGTGGGGTGCATCACCTGGAACCTCCTCCTATTTCTGGTGAGTCTAATTACTTTTGATACCTCAACTTTGTCTGTGAACGATGTATTATTTCACGTGGAAGCAGCTGGGAGGATTTTTCTAAAGAACCCGTGAGGATTGATCTGCCAAACAGCAGCTGGATTAATATATTCCGAGCAGCTTGGATTATCTTCAGAGCAGTTCTTTGCAGGAATATCTACCTGCAGCACCTGGTACGCATAGGGCAGTATCTATCTTCAGAGCGCTGGAATAGTTATCAATTCAGGAAGGACTCTGAAGTCATGTTCTTCTGCCAGCAGCGTCTGGGAAGATTTCTTCTCTGTCTCAGAAGTTCCTGAGCCAGGAGCAAGCTGTAATATCTCATTCACGAGGACTAGGCTCTATAAATCTTGTAGACGCGCTGGATATCTTCACGCGGGTCTTGGCAAGATTACTCTTCAGACGGCCGGAAATGTACTGACGCTTTCACCAGAAAGGCCGGTTTGGGGAGAGCAACAATTATACATGCAGAAAGACCGGCGCACTCTGCCCAACATGGTGTTGTGACTGATGTAAGAGGGTGTAGAAGATGCGCCACTGTTGGTCTACATCTAATTACTCTTTAAACTATGCCATGGGAACAGGCCCGATTGCTACTATCAGGGCCTGGTACTCACTGCTTCATGCTTTAATTTAGAAGATTGTCTTTATTAGCATCAAACAGACCAATCCTTAAAGGAGGAAGAAAACTAGGTTGACCATATATATCACTATATCTATGCTACTATATCTACTGTATAGTATCTACCTTATATAGTGTATCTAATACTAGTTAACTATATCCATACTATATCATAGTACTATATATATATATATGTATGTATAGCAAATTGGGACTTAACTCCCTTAAGCCACCAGACGCCCCATAATACCTGCTATTGTAAAAGTAAACACACTTTCAAAATATCAATACAACGGCCCATAATTTACTTTACCCCATTTGCCATGTCGTACTTGGACGTTAAAAACAAATTTACCAACCATAACAGAGCAGCGCTGTCGATTGGTAGGAAGTAGGACTCCCTCTACTGAATATATGGTCACCCCACATTCCTTAGATAATGGTTCCTGCGAATTATGCTCGAGTACAGACGGGAATATCTATGCTCGCATCATTTTATGGCATCTTTCGTGTGCAGGCTATGATGGACAAAAATGTAGGCGACCTGTTGGCCTGCTGATTTACTTAGTTCAGCGGAATACCTTGTCCTCTCCATAGTTGGGTAATGGGATCTCTCTTACCACGGATAATATTCAGCGCAAGTGTAACCGTTGTATCTCGACGCCTATGACACATTTAGTCTGCCGAATCTCCGGGGGTGTGTAAGTGTTCCTGCCTGAAGTAATATGTGTGCTTAGCCCCTACAGGGGAAATACATATGCACCATCGTTTTCGTCCTTTGGGATCTCGTCTGTAGAGCTTATGAGCAAAGCTTAGGGGACTGCTCCTTGTGCTGGAAATTTGAGCTTCAGTACAGCGGCATAGGCGAAAGTACATATGCCTGCAATCGTTTTCATGGCCGCTACTCTCTGTCAGAGGGCAGTTGATCGGAGTTCCCTCGCCTGATCCCATGGCAAATTCTGAACCCCCCCATGACTTTCAACCCATGATCTTTGGACCGTGAACATTTGACCCACCATCATTGTGGTTTGCTTGATCTTAGCCTGGGGGCTCTTGCAAACCATCTGCTTGTGTCGAATTTCCCTCATTATGACCCGAATACTTTGACCCATGACCTGTTGACCACCATTGAATGTCGTCACTTGTCTGCCTTGGTGGCTCTGCGAGCCCACCTGCTTTGACAGACTTCCCTCTGACCCATTGACCTTTCGACTCATGCCACTTTAAACATGGTACCAGTTGACCGGTTATGAGGTTCAGCCGCTTATCTGACCCGTGTGGCTCTGTGCGAGCATTCTGCTTTGGCCGCCGTAGTGCAATCTGAACCGATGCCCTTTGACCCCATGCACTCCCTCTTGTATCACCACAATGCGTTGTCACTTGTCCTGCCTTGGGTGCATCTTCCCACCGCCTGCTTTAGTCACGAGACCCCATGACCGTTTGACGCATGCCTCAGTTAGACGCAACCCATCCATTTAGAGTTCGCTCATACGCGCTTGGGGACTGTCATGCAGTCATGTCTCTTTCGTGGCGATCCCCTACTTGACCCATGTCATTAAACCAAAAATATCTTTAAAAGACCAATGAACTTCGTTGACCTAACATGTTGCTCTTTTTGGGTCCCCTTTAGCCCCATGCTCCCTTAACTCATGACCTCACTTCAATCCCCTGTTCTTTCTTAATCAACCAAGCTCAACTATCAACCCAAGTCATCGTTCCTTTATGGATTAATTTCAGCCTTCCTGCCTTTGATGGACCGTACCTTTTAACCCACCTGCCCTTTGACCCATGCAATTTACCTATTGACCTTGAACCCAAGCCCTTTGACCGCCATGGAGATAGGTTCACTCGAATGTGGGGCAATTTGGGAGCTTTGGCTCTAGACTTAAAGCTCCGCAGGACTTGGGATTTAAAAATGGCCCTGGAATTTAGAAGCCCTTGCCTTCATAGCACCCCCAGCACCCCAATAAATTAGTGACTGCCTATGGCATTTTACAGCAGCCCTTTTGTATCGCTGTCATTTGCCAGATCCCCACAGAATTGCCAGTCGGCCTGCTCTAGTCCCCGCACGTACTATAAATCATGGAAGCCACACTGCCCAAAACTATCCCCTTGTATTATATTGTACCCCCTCCCCCCATAAAGTATGTTTTCCACTTACCTCTGAATCCAGAAATGACTAATACTGGTCACTTGTGCCTGAGCTGCTTAGTCACCATTCCCTGGGAAGCTTTCAGCCAATCAGTGCTGAGCTGGGAGTGATGTCATCCCTCAAGTAAAGGCATGATCGTATACCAGTAATTGGGCCAGCCAATCACATCAGTCACACACATGGTGCATTTTATGAAAATACAACAAAATCAGACAAGTTAAACATAAGCATCATAGAACCAGGGCCACATCAGAACTCACTGCGTCGCTGGACTGGACTCTCCCATGCCCCAATGAAGGAAGGTCCTGCCTGAGATCTCCTCTCTTACCCCGATCAGCTTAACAAACTCTGCTTACTGGTTTCTGGCTTTGAAATGCTAGCGCGAATTGTAGTTTAGCAGTGGCTAGAGAGATACAGTTTATGGGTCGCTGAGTGCAGACAGTATTATTCCTGTTGGGAGTATGTTTTTTCACCTTTAACTCTTTTGCAGCTCTATGTTTATAAATTGGAAAATAATTTTCTTGTTCAAATGTTCTAACCTCCCTACGCAACCAGGCAGAGGCTTAATAGCATAGAAGGCCATAGTATCCCATTGACGCTGCCAGCCTATTGCCAACAGCCTATATGTTAACTTGTCCTATAGAGACTGAGACTAGAGCTGCACCCAACAAAATATGCCTTTAGTAGGTGCCAGCAGACCCAGCACAGGGCCTAAACATTCCCCCTAAGCCGTGCACCCTAACCTTTTCTTAATTTAAAAAACTACATTTATAGTGCACCCGAGGGCCGCCCCCCAAAAACCTAGCCGCCTAGGCACAGGCCCTCGGTTTCTTAATAGTAAATCACTCCCCTGTCCTCTCCAAGAGATAACACAGGCACCTACATAGTAGCAGGTATTCTAGGGAAAACCGCCAGATATTTTGTAGTGTACAATACTTGTAGCAGCGTGTGGAAGGGAAGGCATTCCACCTTCTAATTAAAATCTGACCAAGGACAGTCAAAAACTAAACTTTTATTGTGAATCTCCAGCAGTATACGGATACACAGTGAGAAATGAAACGAGCGTGGAGCCTCCAGCTAGTATATATCACAAAAAAGCACATAGGATATTACACCAATATATATTTAATGTAGTCAGGTGGGTATGAGTTACGAACTATATTGCAGCAAATTGGCATACTATACATGTGTAACCTTTAGAATTGTGCAAATAAATGAAACAGTTCACAAAGTCATTCCCAGTTCAGGTGTATCTGGAATGTAGTGGGATGAGGGCGAGGCCAGTGACCCGGTTGACGATAAAAAAAGCTTTCGCGCGGCTGGCTTGTTCCGCGGCTTTAATGCTGCCGAATCGTCTTTTAAGCTGCCGAATTGTGCTGCAGTGTTTGGCATTGCCAGATGCTTCCTTTTATGAAGACTGCGAGAAAAACCAAAATTGTTTGTTTGCATACCTATTTCCCCACACACTCCCTCTCTCACACAACACAAACTCATAACTAGAGGATATTCTAGTTGCCATATGCTAAAAAAAGGACCAGAAAAAAAATGGTTTGTAAAGTAGGTGAAACGTATTAGTGCATTAAATATGGTGCGGACCGTGCGGCCACAAAAAGTTGTATAACATATGGAAAATACTTTAAAATGAGGCTATGTAAAATGGAAGGCGCATCACTGTATGTTATCTAGTTGCTAACAGGAACTCTAGAGGGAAATACTTTCTACCAAACCGGTTACCTGGCTAGCTAATTTTGTTAAGAAGTAGGAAAAACCAAAGTGTTGTCCTGGCAAACAGGAGTTTGTGTCACTAACAGAATGGCAATCGCTATACAATGTTGCGAACATTACTACTCGAAATATTTATAGCGAAAAGCTGTTGTTAGGTTTGTGTGAAAACCAAAAATGTGCGGGTACTTAGTAAATTGTGAAATCATGTTTTCTTCCTTGCCACACCCCCCCTGGAAACTTTCTGCGGACCCCATGGCTGGCTGCCCACCAAGAAACCACAAAATCCCAGTATGCGGTTTACTCTTTTATTCATTTGCATGTAACATTATGTACACTTTTTAATCTGCCAATGTACCAGGCCAGAACATGGTGCATAGACAGAAAAGCAGGAGCTTGTGAAGTCGGAGTTGGGAGGAAATTTTGGATCTGAGTCGCCAAAAGCTTTAGGTTTTATTTTTGATTCAACAGTTATATGCTGAGGGTGTTAATATTCCAATACAAGTTTTTTTTTAGTTTATGTGTTTAAACAAACAGAGGAGTGGACAGTACTATAAAAGAGGCAGTAGGAGTCGAAGGATTTATGTACAGACTCCAGCCCTGCAGATAAACAAAACAAAGAGGAGGCCGCAGCTCCTCTTTCACTTACCCGCGTTCAATTGCGTTTAGACCAAATCTGCCATTACACAGCCCACCTAAACCCCACCTACCCCGTCCCGCCCAAATCCCACCACTACTATGGCAGTTCCAATAGGTTGCGGCCCCCTTCCTATATATTTATCTTTTTCCCTCATTAATAACCATTGGGAATCAATCGTCAATTTTACCGGCCAGGCCCGGTAAACTAAATACCAAGCCAGCTGGAACCCTACAGTCCCAAGTACCCCGCCATAGACAGAGGCTCTAACCTCACTGGATGGTAGTCCTGGCTCACACCATAGCTTTTTAAAAAGACAGAACATAAAAAATGCGTTTGTAGGCTATCATAAGTCAGTGTTTTGAGCCAAGTGTCAAGATGCCACAGGTAATCGTTTGGCTAAGCGTATGCCTGCACCACATCCCTGCCCACAAGATCTACAGGTAGGATATTGATGTTGCCAGCCTGCAAGGCAGAGTACAAATTTCTCAAAAATGCCTAGGTGCCATGTTTTTGCAGACTGCCCTGCATGCTATATGAAAATCTGCAGGGTTCTCTGCCCCTCCCTTGTATTCAGCCATGCCTGAGTTTGCAGCCCAGATTCAAAGGAGCAGCAGTAGTGGGGCAAACACATTGCAAGTTAGAAAGGATATTTTATGAAAAGATGCTTATGAAAATGCTATGAAGAAAACATGTTTACAAATAAGATGAGATGGAGCAGTTTACTGAGAATAGCTATACCAGGCCTGCTTAGGGGTTGCCACCTTTTCTGGAAAAAACAATACCGGCCTTCCTATAAATTTCATCTTTTTCCCCTACTTACAATGTTCGAGCGCGCGGGCCGGGTCCGCGCGCGGGCCGCGGCGGGCGCGCCGGGCTGGGAACTACCGCGAGCGGCGTACCAGGGGCCCCACACCCCTGCCCCATGTATGAGGCCCTCAGGCGCCGCAGGCACGTCCCAGAAAAGGAATTAAGTTAACTTTGTATTTTCGTGTGAACATCATTCGGTGGGCAGTGGCAAATGCTTCGTCCAATTCGGGTGCAGCGCCGATGGAAGCGCAAGACAGCGAAGTTCTGTTATTCCTCCTCCACCAAGTGTCCCTTCAAAAGCCTGCCACACCGGGAGTTTCAAGTGACAGGTAGCTCCGCCCGCTTCAGTTTCAGCTCCTGCATTGTGATCTCCCCCGTCTCCGGCTACCTGGGAAAGCGCAAGCAGGGGGCGGTCCGTCATGATATCATGGCAAATGCTGGTGGAAGCACAGGCATTCTCGGAGTTGGGAATTTGTTTTTTTCTTCATCGCTCTCCCCAACCTCCGTTCCATTCTTACAACAGGCAATGCTATCACGCTAGACCACATGGAGGAGCTGCTGCCGCCTCATACTAGGGGGAGGGCATCCCTGTCATGCGTTAGAGGGCGATTCCTGCGGCCCATCGCCACCTGAGGCAGCAGCCATTGCTGCTGCCCCTCCCCCGAATTCGCTCCTTTAAAGTTACCAGGAGCAGCATTGTTGCTGGCCCCCTGGTGGGGCACCTGGTACCCATAGCTACCACCCAATACCTTGGCCTCATTGCGTGCAAGCCCCCCGGCGTAGAGACCTTCAGGTGCATGGGGTAAGTTTTCTCTCAGCCTTTGGTGCTGTGTGTGTTGTGTGTCTGTCTGTGTTCTGGTACAAAGTCTTTTTGTGCCTGCAGCCTGAGATGAATGGCAGGTGTAGTGGCACACTGACTAAGACGGTCCCTGGGTTAGCGGCTGCCTACAGCAGGAGAGGGAAAAGTTTCTGCAGACTGCAGTCCAGGCCCCTGGCACCAGGTGAGCTCATTGCTAGTTGCACTGGGACACCCAGGGTTTTTTTTTTTTAATATAAATATTGTGATTCTTTATAGAACTTTAAAGTGTTGCCATATAACC
The DNA here is from genome assembly GCF_017654675.1 of Xenopus laevis. Lineage (NCBI taxonomy): Eukaryota > Metazoa > Chordata > Amphibia > Anura > Pipidae > Xenopus > Xenopus laevis. The sequence goes on from NC_054384.1 coordinate 65,500,940, forward strand.
CTGGGCAAATTCTTCCACCTGCTGGTTCATGATGCTGGCAGTTGTAGTTTATGTGGTCGATATGGTAACTAGAATATGCTTTATATGGTCACAGAATAACCCCTCAGTGACTTCTAATATCCTTATCATTTACAGTAGGGGTTACATATGCCTTTATAATACATGAAGCTGATACTCAGAAGTTCCCTGTATAACTCAGCCTGCAGCCTTGTGCCTTTATATGGTCCACAGAATAACCCCTCAGTACTTCTAATATCCCATCATTTACAGTAGGGGTACATTATCCCTTATAATACATGAGTGATACTCAGAGTTCCCTGTTATAACTCAGCCTGCAGTCTTGAGCCTTTTTATGGTCACAGAACAACCCCTCAGTGACTTCTAATGTCCTTTTTTCGTGTAACTTTTTACATTAACTGTTGTTGCTAATTTTTTAATGACCAATCTTGTGTATTTAAGCCCTCTCCTATTCATATTTCAGTCCATATTAAATCAATGCAATGGTTCCTAGGGGACTTTGGACCCTAGCAACCAGACTACTTAGCAACCAGACTACTGAAATTGCTGAATAAAAAGCTAAATAACTCAAAACCCACAAATAATTAAAAAATGAAAACCAATTGCAAATAGTCTCAGGCATATCCCTCTCTCATTACTAAATGTAACTCATTAGGCGGAACAATCCTTTTAGGGGGGGCCCAGTTGTAAATGTCTGTACCAGGGCCCTTGGCATGGTCTAGTTACGCCACTGCCAACACTTTCAATTATATGTAAACTCCCCCTCCCCTATCCCCCCCCCCCTCTTTGTTTCATTTTTTATTATTTATTTTTGTTTGTTATTGTATATTCCCCTTTTGTAAGAATTAATCCCCTATTTTCTGTAATATTGCTCTTCAGGTTCTATACATTTACGCTCGATTCGAGGATCCGGCTCACAGATGTTTACATGCCTCTTGCAGAGTTCGGCTAGTGTGTTGGCAGTATCCGGTGAAATTAAGAAACGTAAGAAATAGCGATGACATTTCACTCTTACTAACACTAAGAGAAGTGCGCTATTGAATCCCCACATGCCACTTACAATGAGCAAGCAATCATAGCCGACACAGCGCCTATAGGAAGTGCGAGTAGATCCTCTGGTAGCTAGAGGATGTACTTGAGTGACACATTGCATGACCACTGCCTATGTGACGATGTGGTAACAGAAACGCCAATGTAATATGCTCACCGTCTCCACATCTGGTGGGTAATGGGTATAAGCTGTTTCGAGTGATGAGTTACCTATAGAGATCCCCAGTAAGGGTTAATTGGTAGTGTGTGTCAGCGATTGTCCAATGAGGTGCGGGCCAAGTGGTGCGGATAATACGGCAAGCGCAGGACACGCTCTAAGGCAGTGGTCCCCAACGTGGCTCGTGAGCAAAATGTGGCTCACCAATCCCTTGGATGTTGCTCCCAGGTGGCCTCAAAGCAGGAGCTTATTTTTGAATTCCTGTGGCTTGGAGGCAAGTTTTGGTTGTATAATACCAGGGTGCTCACTGCCAAACAGAGCCTCAATGTAGGTTGACAATCCACATAGGCTACCAAATGGCAAATCATGGCACTTATTTTGGCACCCCAAGAACATTTTTCATAGCTAATGTTGCTCCCCAACTACTTTTACTTCTGAATGTTGCTCGAGGGTCCAAAAGGTCGCGGATCCCTGCTCTAAGGTGTAGGATTTTTTGACACAATATGAAGTCCTGTTTGGTGCGGTTTTCTTTTTTGCTATATATTATATACTAATTATCGGCAGTGCCCGCACTCGATCCAAGACAAAAGCCAGAGGTGCACGATTCAAATCAGAAGTAAGTATATGAATAGTATATGAACATCTGCCCTGTGGCTCTTGCAGCATCTGCTTTGCGGCGAAGCAACGTGCCTGCTGACCCATTACCTATGACCCATACAATTTGACCACCACAATAGTTGTCACGTGTCTGCCTTGGTGGCTCTTGCGACCACCTGCTTAGTCAGAGTTGTCTTTGACCCATAACCTTTGATCACCACAATGGTTGTTACTTGTCTGCCTTGGTGGCTCTTGCAGCCATCTGCTTTGTTAGAGTGCCCTATGACCCCATGCCATTTTACACATACCTTTGACCCATGACAGTTGACTATTTATCATGAGGTATGCTCATCTGCCCTGTGGGCTTCTTGCAGCATCTGCTTTGGCGGAGTGCCTTGCTGACCCATTACCTTTGACCCATACAATTTGACACCCACAATGGTTGTCACTTGTCTGCCTTAGTGGCTGTTGCCACCATCTGCTTGAGGGAGTTCCCTCTGATCCATGCAATTTGGTCTCCATCATGGGGTTTGCTTATTCCTAGCTGTGCCCTTATTCAAACAGAGGGCTTTTTGCGTAAACACCAATTTAAATTCTTTGTAACTTACTCATGACCTTTAACCCATGCTCTTTATTGCTACAGGTGATACCAGCCTGCCTTCACCCTGCTAGATAAAGCACCAAGTTAAAATCTGACTATAGAAGTCGAACACAAATGTAACAAATCCCTCCAGTTTCTTCTTGTGATCAGCACAACATAATTTGCAACTGTGCCTTTACTTGGACGGCCTTCAATGCATTAGACTTTCGACTTTTGACACATGACCTTTGACAGCCAATCATGGGTTTTTCTTATCAGCTGTGGGTTCTTGCAGCCATCTGCTTTGTCAGAGTCCCTTTTGAACCCATTGACCTCTGACCCATGCCATTTTGCACATGACCTTTGACCCATGACCAATTGACCGTTCATCAGTAGTGCTTCATCTGCCATGTTGGGTTCTTGCAGCCTTCTGCTTTGGCGCGAGTGGACTATACTTTTCTGCCTGTCACTCTTGCAGCCATCGGCTTTGGCATAGTACACTCTTTTGACCCATGCCATTTGACCCATGACCTAATTATCTATTGTCATTTGACCCATGACTATTGACCACCATAATAGTGTCATTTTGTCTGCCTTGGTGGCTCTTGCAGCCTTCTGCTTTGGTCAGAGTTCCCCTCTGACCATGACCTTTGCCACCATCTGCTTTGAGGGAGTTACCCTTTAGATTCATGACCTTTGACCCAGTGACCTTGACCACCATCATGGGGTTCGATATCTGCAGCCATATGCTTTGGTGGATTGCCCTCTGACCCAAAACATTTGACCAATGTGCTATTTGGGACCCATGACCTTTGTCCCATCCAGCATTTGGCACACGATCATTTGACCCATGAACATTGACCATCATCACGGTGGTCATTTTTATGGCGAACTCTCTATACAGATTATGAGCAAAGTTTCTGGGAATGTTCCTGCTGAATTGCTGCTTATACACAGGGGAATGCCTATGCTGCCATAGTTTTATGGGAACTCTGTTCAGGCTGTAAGCAAACTTATGGACTGTTCCTGCTGAATTTTGCTTCCCTATTTTTTGAGATCTCTCGTGTACAGTCTTAAAGCAAACTTAGGCATTCCTGAGCTGCCTGTTTTCGTTGTTGTTCAGTTTGGATGCCAGGGTTGGGTTTTGGCTTTGTAGAGTGTGGCACTTGTACCCCCAGGGGGTTGCACATTGTCCTCTAATCTTTAGATCCTTCTCTCCGCTCCAGTTGTGTTCTTTATCAGTGTCTGGAGGTCAGCTTGTAGGAGGGAGAGGTCGGTCTTAACCTGCCTTCTATTTTTACAGATTAGGGCTGCCCAGCAATCCTTTTTTGCGGGCATAGTAGCCTGGACTTAAAGCATGGTGCCGCCATCTGTGGAAGCAGTCCAGTCATGGAGTTCCAGCCTGGCGGGGCTGCATCTGGGTCTTGTTGCCACCCATAGTGTTGTAGTGGTGTCAGGGGATTTGTGGGATTCGGCCAAATACCAGAATCCTTTAATTTAAAGATTCGGCCGAATACCATATCGAATCGGAATCTTAAATTTGCATATGAGCAGTGACAGGAATGTAAAAAAGTGGAAAAATATTTTACTTCCTTGTTTGTGACAAATAGTTACGTGATTTCCCTTCTCACCCCTAATTGTGAATATGGCAAATCCTAGATTCAGTGCATAAAGGCTAGTACAAAGGAATACCTATACTTTTTAAAAATGACTGCCTTTCCTTCTAATAATAAAAAACAGTGTCTTGTACTTGATTGGTAACTAAGTTAAAGTTTATATGTTTTTAGCAGAATTAAGAGATGAGATCAAAAATCCCTTCTAGGGCTGGACAAGATTATACAGAAAATAGAATTTATACAAATCTCTCTCAAAATGTTTCCCCTGCTTCGTAATAAAAAGTTCCTAAGTACCTGAAGTTGCATTTTGGGAACAACAGTGCCGAGTATGTTTTCCGACTGGCGAAATTTACTTTATTTGCCATGGTGCAAAACAACCCGGATGCACCCAAAGAAGGGAGAGCAATGGAGGGGAGGAGAATGCGACGAAGGGTGGGTAGAGAAAGCAACGGAGGGGAGGGGTGACGAGGGGCAGGGGAGAGCAAAGGGAAGTAATAGTGCGTGCGAACCCGGCGGCTAGGGGAAGGCAGAAGACATTTTTAAAGGTAGCTCCAGCCGCCCGCCTTTCATTGCTTTGTAGGAACCTGCCTCTCTGCCTGCTCCCTAGTTCTGGCCCTGGCCAGTTGGAAAAAACATTTCAGGGATATGTTTTCACCCATGGTAGCACAAATTGAAACGTGGGCATCATATCTCCCAGTTGTCGCCATTAGTCTTTAAAGGCATTCCCAAGTTATTACATTTGTAATTACCAACTTCTGCTCCCTAGCGATGGCAGTGTAGAGTTGGGTTGGATCTATTTACCTGTATATATAGTGTTGGCCACTAGAGGGAGTGTAGTAGTGAAACACATAGAAAGGGGTGGAGTTTAGAAGAGAACTGGAGACAAGCCACAGGGACATTTGTGCATCACAGGATGAACATCTACTGAAGAAGCCACCTTGCAGGAGAACCACAACCAGACCCAAGTGAGTAGGAAGTGTGGTGAGGCTCCAGTTAGCATAGGTTTAGTTTTCTTATAGTGCACTGTAGCAGTGTATATTGAAGTCAGGTCAGGACAGTGAGCCAGAGGTTTTTGTGTGGGCTAAAGGGTTTATGGGCTCTATTGGTGATTGTGTGTATTTTGCAAAAAGGTCTATGATTCTGTGGGGTGAACCTACAGTTTTTGGACTTGGAACCTAAAGTATGTTGATTTCTAAAGTGACCTTCAATTTGATCTTTTTTCCCCTTCATTTTTTTGAGTCTATAACTTGTTATAGAAATGGAATTGTACAAAAATGACGGCAGATTTGAAAAATTTATGTTGCTCAAAAAAAAAAAACCATAATATAGGTTTTTAATGGATATTTTTACATACATTTGTCTTTATCAGGAATATGCAAATAATAAGCCGAAGAAAAGGAGAAGGATATAGCAGAAGGGATAGAAGAGGAGATCAGAAGACAGAGGAAGACGTTTGCCTGGGACACTCTCATGGTAAGTATTATGGCTTTGGTCCGGTCGGTACTGAACATGTTTGTATTTAAAGTCCAGCATTGGTCTGTGGGAGATATTGGGGGGTTGATATTGTGGGTTGATTTTTAGCATTAGAGCCCATTTTTTAGGTTTTTAGTGTGATGTGGTTTGGTGTAAAATTCTACAGAAGGTTTTTTTCATGTTGTATATATTGTGGTAGTTCTAGGATCACGTGCTTAATTTGTTTTACAGGTATGGGATCGGTTATTCTGGAAACCTGTAAATCCAGAAAGCTCTGAATGTCAAGAAAGGCTTTCTCCCATAGACTCCATTTTATTTCAAATTATCCAAAATTTTAAAAACAGTTTTCTTTTTTTCTCTGTAATATCAAAACAGTACATTGTACTTTCCAAAATAAAGCCCTATTGGGTTTATTTATTGTTTAAATGAATTTCTAGTAGACTAAGGTATGAGGATCCAAATTACGGAAAGGTTTACCAGAAAACCCTGCAGCATCTGCATAACAGGTACCATACCTGTACTGGAGATTTTTTTACCAGTTGGGGAGTTAGGATTTCGCCTGGATGCTAATCTGGATAAAATAGGATAATGATTTTTTGTTCTTTAAGAAAGCAATTTGGAATTGGCCCTAATAAAGCAAATTACTTTTGAGACCTCATTTTGCGCGTGATTATTTGCAGAGGGTTGGGAGTATTATCTTTGGAGCGGCTGGGAGGATTATCTTCAAAGATCGGGTTGTGTGTGGATTATGTTTCAGAACGACTGGGCATCGGCATTATCTTCAGAGCCAGCTGTGGATTATCTTCAGAGCGGCGTTAGGATTGTTCTTCAGAGTGCTTGATTATCTTCTGAGAGGTTGGATTATCTTCAGGTCGGATGGGCCGAGGATTATATTCAGGTCGCGTATGGGAGGATTTTCTTCATTGGGACTGAGAGGAATATCTTCATATGGACTGAGTGAATTATCCGCAGTGCAGATGGGATCTTCAGAGCGATTGAGAGGAACTGAGAGGATTTAACTTCAAAGCTTCTGGGAGGATTATCTTCAGGTTGGATGGGATGATTTTCTTTGTTGTGATTGAGCGGATTGATCTTCATATGGATTACTGTGAATTATCCGCAGTGCAGATGGGAGGATTATTTCTAGAGCGGTTGTGTGGATTATCTTCATAGCGGCTGGGAGGATTATCTGCAAAGCTGTCTAGAAGGATTAATTTAGGAGCGGCTGGCGGATTATCTTCAGAGTGGCTGTAGAGGTAGGCAATTTGGTGCTTTTTTTAAATTGGCACTTCCGAGGGCCCAGCGCACAACCCAGCCTCCCTTTTAAAGGGGTGGTTCACCTTCAAACAACTAGTTGTTTTCCGATAGATCACCAGAGATAATGACTTTTTCCAATGACTTTCTATTTTCTATGTGTCACCAGTTTTTCTAATATTGAGAGTGTAAAGTGTCATTTTTCACCTTGCTGAAGCAGGCCCTGGGGTCGCTGACCCTGTAAACTGTTCTAAATGGATACATTTAGTTGATACATTTCTTATCTTTGTTCCCTCGCTGAGCAGAATCTCTGGGTTTCATTACAGGCAGCTGTTAGAATTGATACAATAGTTGCTAATACTCCAGAGATGCGGCTGAGAAATGTATCAACTTAATGTTGCAAAAATTGTAACAGTCAGAGTCTGCCACCTGATTTACTGAGCTGCTAGAATCAAACACCAGAGACAGGAACATTCAACTTTCAACATTCAACAGTAAGAAATAAATAATGGAAAGTAATTGAAAAAAGTTTTCAATCTGAAAACAACTGAATTGAAAAAAGTGTTTGGAAGGTGAACAACCCCTTTACAGAGGGTCCAGTATATCCATTTAGCTGTAAAATTAGTGACATATTCAGGGCTGTAGCTGAGATTTCCTCAGCGAATGGTATAATTCACTCATTTTGTTTATCCAGTCCTGGATTATTGGGGGCTGCAGCGATTTCTATCATGTGGGATCAGCAGTTTTGCCACATTGAATAGATGAGGGTGCTTATAGTAGAGAGGGACGGTGAAACATTTCTGGGACCATATATAAAGGAACAAGGATACAGGCTGAGTTATACAGGGAACAATGAGTATATTTTGTGTATTATAATGCATAATGTTACCCCTACTGTAAATTATAAGGATTTTAGAATCCATATAAAGGCACACGGCTGCGGTGAGTTATACAGGGAACTATCACTGTATAACTCATGTATTATGTATTATAACAGAGACTGTGCCACCCTATACTGTCATTCAAAGGATATTAGAAGTCACTAGGGGTTATTTGACAATTTAAAAGGCACAAGGCTGCAGGCTGAGTTATACAGGGAACTATCCCTTATGTATTATAACAGATTCAGAAAGTATCTCTACTAAATATCCAAAAACGGCTCTGCCCGCTTGGTTTCAGGAAAAGGGTCCTCGATCAGGTCACCGGTATCCTGATATCTGTAACTCGATTCGTAAAGAAATGAGGAGAGCACTCTGCAAGCAATTAATGCTGTGGTTATCTTTTTATTACTTGACTACTTGTACAAGTAGTCAAGTAATAAAAAGATAACCACAGCATTAATTGCTTGCAGAGTGCTCTCCTCATTTTCTTTACGAATCGTATTATAAACAGATTCTGTGCCCTATACTGTTAATTGATATGGACATTAGAAGTCACTGAGGGGTTCTTTGACCATATAAAGGCACAAGGGTGAAAGCTGACTTATACAGGGAACTCAGAGCATTAGTCATGTATTATAAGGGATAATGTACCCCCTACATTAAATAATAAGCAGATTTGAAGTCATTGAGGGGTTGTGACAATATAAATGCAACAAGACTGCAGGTTGAGTTACACTGGGACTGTTACAGAAGTATATAGGGGATAATAAACTCCCATTGTAAATTATAAGGCTAAGACATCACATATAAATGCACACGGCTACAGGCTGAGTTATACAGGGAACTCTGAGTATGGTGTATTATAAGGATATTGTACCCACTGTAGATTGATAAGCATATTATGTATAGGCTTGCCACAATCGTTTTTAGCTCTTTATGCCCCGGTCACCAATGTTTTAATTTTTAGGGCCCCTTTGTCACCATTGTTTTTAAACTCTTGGGGCCCCTTGCGCCAATGTTTTTGAACTCTTTAGGGGCCCCTTGCCCCACCAATGTTTTGTTTTAACTCTTGGGGCCCCATTGCCACCAATGTTTTACCCTTAGGGCCCCAGGCGACCAATGTCTTCAACTCTTATGGTCCCAAGCTTATCAAAGTTTTTACCTCCTTTAGGCCCCTTGCAACCAATGTTTTAACTCTTATGCTACCCCGGTCACCAATGTCTCTTAACTCTTATGACCCCGGCGTGTCACCAATGTTTTAACCTCTTAGGGCGCTAGTGCCACCAATGTTTTCAGCCTCTTAGGGCCACATGCCACCAATGTTTTTAACTCTTAGGGCCCGGGCCACCAATATTTTAACTCTTATGACCCCAGGTCACCAATGTTTTTAACTCCTAGGGGCGCTAGGGCCACCAATGTTTTCACTCTTAGGGCCACATAGCCACCAATGTTTAACTTCACTCTAGGGCCCCGGGCCACAATGTTGTTTTAACTCTTTAGGCCCTAGGCCACCAATGTTTTTTTTAAGATTTAAATGGAAGGGGAAGGTATTTTCATGAGAATTGTCACCTGACAGTAGCACAGATTCCAATAGGCAATACATTTCCTCGTTTTACCCATTGCCTTTATTTAGGACGGCGAGTTTGCTTGACCAAAGTATTTAACCTACTGCCTTCATATTTACCGGAAATCAGAAATGCAGGAAGTTCTCTACTAATAAATTTGATTTAGGTTGAGTTAGAACTGTTTTAAAGAGTCTACCTTGACTAAAAGTTACTGTGCAGGATTGGCCCCCCAACTTGCCCCTACCTTCCTTATTACCCCTCAAAGGGCTTCCTCCGCCTAGCAAACACAATGGAGTTTTTTTGTAGTTCCTTTCAATCATTTGAGATCAATTATGTGTCCCTATGTCTTTCAATCACCCCATCAATGTACATATTAAGCAAATAACCCTGCAGAGATATTAACCCATTCCCTTCTTCAAATGTAAACCTCTGTATCAGCACCACAAACCCACAGTTTTACCCTTACGCTGCCATTTTAGCAGCTCCCCAGCAGTATTAATTGGCCTTGTCACCCAACCGGTAGAATGAGGCACAGGAGCCCCTTTCCTCAATATTCACCATAGGGATTAAAGAAAAACAGAGACTTTTTTATGGGGAAACCTGTCGGAGAGCACAGGATTTATTAAAATTAACAGCTAATTTATATTTGGGCATCCCTAACGACCAATGATCCAGAGGAAGGCGCAAAAACACCCATAGAGTACTATGGGAACCAATCTGCACTGTAGGTAAAAATTCCTTTCCTGACTCCTAGAACACGCAGTCGGTTTTACACCCTGGATCATTTAGGATTTAGGCCATGCGTGTTGGGTCGGGCGCGCACGCAGCGGGCAGCAGCAGCAGCCAGAAGGCGGCGAGTCTTTGCGGTGGAATGCTGAAAAGAAAAACTATTAGAAAAGTGTTGACATAAGAATAAAGACATACTTGTTCCTTATATGATATTAAAGGCCTATAGGTCTTTGCTTGAGAACGCACTATTCGTTGGGCCTGTGGGGACTGTTTGGGTCTCTCTACACATGGAATGCCTTGGCTTATTATGAATCTCAGTCTGAGCCTGTGCCATTTATTCTTTTATACGCTTTGATCACCTGGCGCCTAGGTCCATTACCCAGTAAGCAAACCCATTTCCATAGGTGGATATCTTAAGGCCAGATGTCCAGCAGCGCCCTATAAGCGTTACCTACCTCCCCTGTTATGGCCTACTATAGAATCGACACTTTATCTGCAGACTTATCTCTGTCAGCACCCTCTTACAACCTAAAGGCAGCCAAACATTGGTCTATGGGGTGCCCTCAAAGTAATCAGCCTGCGGCATCAACAGACAGTGTTATGATTTCCTTTTATTGTTCTGATTGAAAATGCTCAGAACAGCAGGAAGTAAAGTGGAGCTGCATTGGACAACGGCATCTCTAGATAATGGGTAATTGTCAGTAAATTGATACATTACCCAAACTCTCCGGAGCCTCTTCATGATGGCGCCTTCCTAAACTGTTTTGGAGGGGTCGGCCTCTCCTTCCACCAGAGGATCTTTGATGATCTCTTCTTCACCATCAGCTCCCTCCTCTTTCTCCTTCCACTGCAGGAGATGCTCCTCCGTCGTCTTCTCCTCCATTCCAGGGACTTGATGTTCTTCTGCAGAACCTCCTACTTCTGCTCCCTCTTCTTTCTCCTCCTCTTCAGGACTTGCTGTTTCTTCAGCGGGAGGAGCTGTTTCTTCATTTGTTGGAGCTTCATCGTTATCTTCAGCTCCCTTTCTCTTCTCCTGAGAGGCAAGAGCTTCCTCTTCTGCTGCTCCAGGAGCTTCTTCTTCCTTTTCTTCCTCTGCAGGAGCTTTCTCCTCCATCATCTTCTCCACTGCAGGGTCTTCAGCGGGAGCTCCTTCCTCTTCCTTGTCTTCTGTATGAAGGGCTTCCTCATCTGCTGCTGCGGGTCGGGCTCCCATCCTCCTTCTTCTTCAGCTTGCAGGACTGTGTGCTTTTTTGCTACTAGGTTTAAAGGGAAGAAAATGAAAAAAAAATGGTGGTCATTTATTGTAATTTGTTTCCAAAGTATTGCAACTAAACAATTCTGATCACTGGATGATTAAAATAGCCAGAAATACTGCTGCTAACCTAAGAAATACCATTATACCTGCTACACACCTGTCCCTACTGTAACACATTGGGCAGTTAACTGAGCTGGAGTAAGTTCCATGCTAGACTTCACCCAGTGATACATGCTGAGATACATGCTATGGTTGTAGGGATAAAAAAGATTTAACAAGTTTCTGTGCTATCAGTATAGGCCAAAAGCACCAAGAGCGGTACCGAGAAAACATCTAGTTTTTTTGAATACGTTATCTGGCCAGTAAGTGTTAATTGAAAGTGTTACGATTGTAGAAGATATCATCCCTCAAGCTGGTCCCTTTCTTGTAGCGTGTACAGCTCCCATCAGAGACATACTTCATGGTGAAGCTGGGCTCAAGATGTTGGTGATGGTCTGTGAGCGCAAGGCAGGAGACAACCAAGGGAATAGGACGCACAAGGGGAAAGAAGGAGACAATTAGGATTATGCCCATGTATATGTGCTGCTAATAGTACCTTTACTATGCTGAGGGCAGTCAGGGTGTGGGATTCCCTGCCGGCAGCTGATGTTGTCGAAATTATAATTGAGCATCAGCCTTTTCTCATCATAGGAGAAAAAACAAGCCAAATCTACCCCTTGTGCCGTTGGTGCCAGATTGCAACGTAGACCAATCAAAAGTTCATTATCATAGCGGTTAAAACACCCAAGAAAAGCATTGGGACAGTGATCCCAGGTGAACTTACATTCTCCAGCCGCAAATACTTCAAGCTGCTTCCTCCGGTTTCGCACTCGAGTGGCATATCCTGTGGAAGAAAAAAACAAAAGTTAGAGCGGCTTCTTTGTACCAATGCCATTTTGTGCCATGTGAACACTTGTAAAAAAACCATTTGTTTCTGGTGGAAAATGGCACTTGGATGGGAGACTTTAGATGCCCCAGGGGAGCAGTGGAGATACAATGAATGATAATGTTCAGATTATTATAGAGACACACAAGTGAATAATAACCTCTCCGTTATAAATATTATTACTAGTGGACCACTTACAGGAGGCAGCTTGGCGGATTTCCGGAGGCGGGCATATTCCCTCTTGATCACTTCCTGTATACATTAAAGTGAAAGAAGCAGGTGAGATAAGGAGCTGGCAATCTAATATCATTTGCTTCCCATATTCACTAAATATCTATCTGCATTTACATACAGAGAGTGAGCATTTTCCAGTAATGCATGGATGTTCTCTTTGAGCCCTCATCCTCGGGTCCACGTCGCATCCATGTAGAAGAAAGTGCTTTCTGAAAAAAGAAAGATATCACCTGAATGTTAATAAAACATTTTCCAGCAGTGATTGCCCTTGCAGTTACCCTGGGCAATAGCAAATGCATTCCCAACATGTAACAAGTCCATTTTATGTTTACTTACAGGACGATGTTTCTCGCCGAATTCGACCCAGTTAGTGATCGTTCGCCCGGGAAAAAACCACAATTCAGTTAAATTCACGGAGCTAAAGGGGAAAGGAATTCACAAATAATACAAAACAATGGCACAAAAAACCTTAGGAACTGCATAATAATATTCAGGATTTTACCATTTAATAAGAAGCGAGGGCTCAAAGTCCGTTGTGTTCCCCCCTGAAGTCCTTCAGGACGGGAAGTACAGCGTTATAAGTAAAAAAGACAAAGGCATTCAGGAACCAGAAATACTAAGTGGGCTCTGGCTCTGAGGAGAATAGAGACAGAAAGCACGCGGTTTGGGTTTTATGGGCAAAACATGCCAAGGAATAAGGGCATTTGTATTTTGAAAAATTTACATAAACGTTTGTGATTGTGATTCCCTGGATTTCAGTTCTACTTGGAGTCACATTGTTTGGCAGCTCCAAACACGCTAGCTTCTATATATATATACGTAACATATTCATCAACCCATAGTATATACTATGTTATTATATCATCATACTAGTATCTATACCCTGATACTTATACTACTACCATATAATAGTACTAAATATGTATACTAATTATATATTACTCACTACAGTGAACAAACAGCCGCCCTCCAAGGACTTAATCTTTGAAAAAATAAAAGTGAAAGGTTTCTATTTCAACGTTTTGGCCTCTCTTCAACTAGGGGCCGTCTTCAGGAGCCCGAAACGTTGAGGAATAAAACTTCACCCTTTATTTTTTCAAAATATCTAAAGATCCTTGGAGTGCTTTTTTTGTTTTTTTCTGGCGTCTGTTTGTACACCTGAGCATACCTTAATGTGTCCTCACCAGCCCAGGCAGCAGCTGTGGAATTGTTAGAGTGCAAGATCATATACTATATATATATATAATATATACATATATACTATATAATGTATATATATATATATTTATATAGTACTATATATACGCTAATATATATAAAAGGAAGCAGGGACAGACAGACAAGTCTGGGGCTTAAGGAGAGCTTATAATTAGAAGAGTGAAAGGGAAACACCAGTTCGATTGAGAAGATTTTGATTTTACACTTGAGCCATTACCAGAAAGAGATGGTCTTCTCTGCTTACTTGTCCATCGTATGAAACCTACAGGGACAAATAGACATAATCAGCCAAAATGAAAGATCAAGAGTTTGTTCCCCTTTAAAATGAACCTCTTAGTATGATGCAGAGAACCTTTGATATCCTAAGACAATTGCACTTGGTTTGCCTTTCTTTATTATATGTGGTTTTGAGTATATTGAGCTTTTTCGTCAGCAAGCTCTCCAGTTTGCAATTCTAAAGCTATCTGGTTGCTACGGGTCAAATTACCTAGCAACACCATGTGCTGAAGACAAGTCAGCAATAACAATAAATGTGTTAGCCTTACAGACCATTCTGTTCTTTTGCATTGCTGGGTCAGTGACCGCCCATTTGAAAGCTGGAAAGAGTCAGAAAACTTATCGGAAAACATTTATGAAGACCAGTGGAAAAAGTTGCCTTAGAAGTAGCCATCTGTAATATACTAAAATATACAGTATAAAGCGTGAACACATCCCCATTTAATTTATTTGCCCTTATCTATATTCTCCCATTTGTTATGAAAGACATTGTTTCCCAGTTCAATGATTACAAGCCCATTATTTTTTTATATGCTAGTATGATGGATTGGCTTCTTTAAATACAATATTACAGGTTAAACCGTATGTGGCTCATATACACAAAGCCACGTGGGACCCCCAATGTGATATTCGATGACCTAGACTCTCTGAGAAAGAAATCATGCGCTGAATCAGTTGAATTTTGCAAGATTTACCTCTTAAAGAAGATTTCTCCGATGGTGGGGAAAAATATAGGGGGCGGCTACAAGGCCGGGCCACCCCAAGGGGGTCTCCTAAGAACCCCTGGCTCTCTTACACTGTTCAGATTAAAAGAATGTAATTATTATGAACAATGGAGAAGACAAAAAAAAAAAACTCCCAGGTGTTAATGTGCAGGTGTGAATCACCGATAGTCGCGGTTCCAAAAATGCAGGAAAGGCGACTTGTAGCAATCTGTTATAGGAAAAGAGAATATAAATGGCAAGTAAGGAATTTAGCGCTTAATATTTCCTATTTAATTACAGAGAAAGCAGGAAATGTATTTCCCTAAAGTTATGCAGCTTCGTGTATCAGTTCCAGCAGGTACCTGAGCCTCAGTCTCCTAAGAATGCTGGAAGTTCTCCTCACACAGTTTCAATTAGCAGTAGAGCCCTAAATAACTGCCAAAGTACTGTGCTCTCCAACCAGCACTAACATTAAAGGCTTTCTCCCAAGCCCCATTTTTAGGGGAAAAATCTCCAAATCACTAAAATCAGGCGGAGGAGCAACATCTGCTTGGGCGGCGTCACCTAACCTGTTCCCCGCCTCTTGTTATTTACTATTAGTAAAAGGTTACTTTGGCAAAATATCTCTTAGAGGCGAATATAACCACTGTAAACCAACCACGGACTAAACCAACTGTTCAAAACCCTAGGTTTGTTAAGTCTCCTCTCTCTATGGGACCTGCTGTATGTCCCCCACTCATCCAACCCCCAACTGTCCCCCATGCACGTGCCTCTGCTTGCCACCCCTAGCTTCCTATACTGGTGTTGCTACGGGTCCCCAAAAGTTTCCGTTCTGTAGATAATGTGAATATTTGCTGGCAGCATAATGCCCAAATGCCCACAAAAGTCTGTGTCCCCCAACCAGCACTAAGATTAAAGGCATCTCCCAAGCACATTTTAGGGGAAAAATAATCCAAATTCACTAAAAATCAGGCAGAGGCACACCACACCTGCTAGTTCTGTGGGGGACATCTGCCCAAAATTCCCTCCTCTTTTTTTCACTAAAAAAAGCGTTTTTTGGCAAAAAACTCCCAGAGGGAAAAAGTATCTCTTACCTCTCAACCACAGGGCATACCAACGGACTGAACCAACTGTCACATTTCCAGGCG
Organism: Xenopus laevis; assembly: GCF_017654675.1. Taxonomy (NCBI): domain Eukaryota; kingdom Metazoa; phylum Chordata; class Amphibia; order Anura; family Pipidae; genus Xenopus; species Xenopus laevis. The sequence goes on from NC_054384.1 coordinate 65,516,620, forward strand.
TGAGGTCACTCTGTCCCCTGCTCTAAAGGGGAAGTGACTCCCCTGTTGATGAGTTGAGGTTTATACTGACATTTATTTTCTAATTAGATTGTGCAGCACATACCACAGACTGATTAAGTACACAGAGCATTGCTTGTATGTGTGTATGGCCTATTGAGTCAGTGCAGTGTAGTGCGCTGCACATATCTGTTGGGCCATTCATTCATCTGCCAGGGTTCCATCAGTGCTGCTGTCGTGTTGCTCAGTCTGTAGATCCGGGGGTCCTTGGCTTGTAGGGGTCCCTTCCTTAGCCTAAATAGTGGGTTAGAGATGGTTGGATCTCATTGTTCTTGTTATTTATGTGCACTTACTGAGCATTTTGTGATTATTTGGAAATATGTTCCAGCCAACCTTGCTCTACGGAATTGAGGTCAAAGTCTTCCCAAGACTAGTATAGTCCGCGTACATGGGCGTGTTTTGTGTTCCAGCATGACCTCGTACGTTAGAGAGGTCCGATTGAGATGTCGGTTATTTATAGAGCTTAATGTTTCAAAGCTGGTTTAGTGTCTACACACCAGTATTTTCCTATTTGATATAGACTTCATGTAATGTTTCAGCTGTCTGTACCTCCACTTGCCTCCCCAACTCACCGCTTTCTTTGTTTTTTAGGAGCAAGTGGGATCTAGTCTTTTTCATGCCTAGAGGTGCCTCGAGTGGAAGCATTCTAGGAGCCCAAAAGCAGTTTCGTATGCCCTTAATGTTCAATCCAGGTAAGTACGTCAGTTTGTTCCTTATTGCGCCGTCAGTGGTGATGGATTATGGAGCCAGTGAACAGTTTTTGTTTAGCTGGTGCCATATACCTTAAAGGGGTTGTTTACCTTTCCAAGATTTTCTAGTTTACAATTGTTTTCAGATTGTTCCCCAGAAATAAAGACTTTTTTCAAGTTACTTTCCACATTATATGAAGAGCATATGTCAGATTAAAAAGCCATCTACATGTTCTTCTCTTCAGCTCGACACACCTAGCATCTGCAGAAATGGTCTCTGCAAATATTGGGGTGTCCTTGGCAACACATTTGGGAAGGGAGTGTGGCTTTGGGATAGCCAGCTATATAGTAGGTATAGATGGTGCATGTTTTATGGGATCTCTCATGCTACAGCTATGAGCAAAACATAGGGGCTGTTCCTGCTGAATTTGCCAATGTACACTGGAATACCTTTAATAATTGAATAATCAGCCAGTTTGATTGGGTCAGTTGCCTGTAGGTGTGCTATCAGTCGGTCTCCGTTTCATTAGGATGACGGGCCTGCCAGTTATCAACTGGAAGGAATCATTTCTTACAGGCTAGGCAGGACAGCGGAGCGACATCATGCTGTGACTGTGATTGAAGTGTCCGGGATATCTGTATAGTAATTCCCTTGTAGTTGTCTAAGCTAGGTGAGGATGAGAAATAGACTAGCGATTGCCAAAGACTGCGGATATGGAGAGCGGGCGTTAATCCATCTTCCCAGTTTAGAAAGGGTGTCCAGTATTTTTAAGTAGTTAAGGGGCCAGCCACAACATGTCAGATCTGAGTAGTTTTCGGAATAGCCTGATTTCATATGTGGTATAATGGAGCATCCGTGAGAGGACGGATAATTTTCATACATTTGTCTTTATCAGAGCACTTTTCTTATTGTGCGGATACAGGATATGGATCTGTTATCTGGCCAAACCTGATATCCAGAAAGCTCTGAATGACCCGGAAAGGCTGTTTCCCATAGGACAAAAAAAGGAAAATTGTACTCACCACTAATTTTTAAAACATTAAGAGGAGGGGAGGGAGGTGCAATGAGGTTGACCACAAAAATTACATAGAAACATAGAGAAATTCCTTCGAGGCAATTAAACCCTATTATCAATAATAAGGCATTTGAAAACATTATGTGCCTTAAGGCTACTTAAAAAGCCTTACCTTTAAAACAAAAACAGGATTGTTTTCCTTTTTTATTCATTAAGCATTCAATTGCTTCCATTATACAATTTTACAAAGGGACTAAAGAAAAAACTTCTTATCCATGGAGCAATTCATACTAAAAATCGTAGTTCGCTCTTGGCGTCCCTTCGCTGCACTTCGCCAGCCGTATTCTTCCAGCCGCTTCGCCCCAAAATGCACTAAAAATCGATAGTTGCGCCACGTTTAGCGCTAAGAGTGCAAGTTGCCGCCGCTAAGCGTTCATTCGCCAAGCAAAGTTACGTTTAGCGATGGTTAATGGCATAATCGGCGCCAAATTGTAGTTAACTAATGGAAGTATATGTAGCAGGAACTACCAAGCCTGGGAAACGCCAAAACAGCAAATAAAATTTTTATTTTGCCCTTACCACCATGTTCACTGTATAGATTAAATTTCGCCATGAGGTAGGAAATTGTAGGGGTGGAAGGAGGGGAGGGCCCCAAAAAAAAATTCTGATCGTTTTCAGCCTATCACCCATAATAAAGAAAAAACGCCAGCGTTTTTTGGCGATTTAGAAAATTTTTTTAAACTTTTTGAGCAATCCTATCTACTCTATTGCGCTTCGCCTGGTCGGGAGGTGGCGAAGGAAGGTCTAGGTAAAGGTAGCGTTCAGGAACAATGCGTGTGTTAGTGAATTTTGCGTAGATTACGTCCGTTGCGCAAATTCACCAGGCGTAAGGTGCGAAGTAACACTAGCCGAAGTTTACGCCCAGCGTTCGGTGTTAGTGAATTTGCCCCTTAAACTGCCAGGCCTGAGTGATACAGGTAACTCAGAGGAATCACTCACTGTATATGAGAGAGAATGCTACCCCCTACTGTAAAATGATAAGGATATTAGATGTTCCCTGAGGGCGTATGACTATATTAAAGGCACATCTTCAGGCTGAGTTATAACAAGTTTTTCTGGAATATTTCTTCATGTTTTATATACAGGTAGTTAGGATCCCTTATCCGGAAACCCGATATCCAGAAGCTCAAAATTTACAGATGGCTGTCGTCCCATAGACTCCTTTCATTCCAAATGATTTTTTTTTTATTTTTTTTTTTTAAATTTTTTTTTTTTATCCAAATTTTAAAAAATGATTTCCTTTTTCGTCTATAATAATAAAACAGAGCTTGTACTTGATCCCAACTAAGATATAAGTAATCCTTATTGGAAGCAAACCAGTTCTTTGGGTTTATTTCATTGTTTAAATTGAGTTTCTGAGTAAAACCCCAGCATTCTGCGATACACAGGTCCCATACTGTACTATAACCTGCTGTAAATCGTGAGTGATTATTAAAACTCACTAAGGGTCTGTGACCATATAAAGAGGAGTCACTCAACCTTTTTTACCCACGAGGCCGCATTCAAATGTAGAAGATATGAATCAGCGAAAGAACAAAATACATAAAATTGCTCAACAGGGGTGCAAAATAAGGGCTGTGATGGCGTATTGTGGTAGCCTTTATGTGGCACTGGTTCAGCCCAACAGAAGCTTCTATTTGCAGCTACACTAGTTTTATGCAACTTAAACTGCTTCCAAGCTAAGATTTCAAAAAATTTCGTACCTGGCATTGAAGGACACTGGGAGCAACATCCAAGGGATTGAGGAGCCACATTTATGCTCACGAGCCACTGCGTTGGGGACCACTGATTATAAAGCCACAGCGGCTACAGACTGAGCTGTCAGGAAACCCTGAGCCTGTCACTCATGCTTATTATAGGGATTATAGACAATCTCTTAGCGGGGTCTGTTACCATTTTCAAGGCACAAGCTGCAGAATGAGTAGTCAGGGGGACTCTGAGAACCCAACTCATGTATTCATAAGGGATAATATACCTCTACTGTAAAATTATAAGGACATTGTAAAAGTCACTGAGGGGGTTTAAGGGATCATAAAGGTACATTAGGCTGCATGCCTGAGTTAGTCAGCGTGACTATCACCTCATGTACTATTAAGGATTACTGTACCCCCTACTTGTTAAATTGTAAGGATGTTAGAAGGCATTGAGGCATTATGATGTACCATATAAAGGCAGAAGGCTGCATACGCCGTGCTTGTGTTAACAGTGGGAATAGAAACTAATTGTATTATAACGGATACTGTACCCCCTAAGTTTGTGACATGGATTTTTTTAAAGTATTGAGGTTTTCATCTTTTGTTTTTTTTGTTAATAGATTTTTATGGTTGTCCAAATAAGGAGATGATGGGGGGGGGATACAGAAGGAAAAAAGGAGGGAGTAGCGAAAAGTGAGGCAGGGGGGAAACAACAAAATTAACAAAAAAGCATCACGACTCAGGCCATCGTTTTTAAACCAAAGGATTACACAAAGGGCCAATACAGCAAAGAATTTACAGTTCCCCTCAAGGTTATATGGGTAGAGGGTATAGCATGTTAACAACGTGTTAGAATGCTCAGAGTACAGCATTTGAAAAACCCCTAATAACGATCGTGTTATGTGGAGTTTTGGAGTTCAGAAAGTCTCGTGTATATTCCGGCAGAGTCCTGTATAATATACCACCTCAGCCATTGTAGCCCTAAAGCTAGAGTGTTGTTTTTTCGTGTGACTGTAGATAATTCCTCAAATTTTGCTAATGTCGTTTAACCTTCCCCTATCCATTCTTTACCTGGTTTAGGTGGTTTAATAGTGGATTTCCAGAGTCTAGGATTGAGATTTGGCTGAGGTTAAAGAAGATGATACTCCAGCAGTAGCTATCGGGGATCCCCTCCTTATTTTCGTGTGGCGCCAGGAGAATAGAAGTATGCGGGCTGTGAAAGGAGGGTAAGGTCTGCTTTACCTAGCACCTCGGGAACGAGGCGGTTCAGAACTACCTGCCAGTAGTTTTGTTGGAGGAACAGGCTGGGCAGTCGCCAGAATATGGGTGGTAGTAAGCGTGCCTATATCTGCTTACACCTCCAGCAGGTTAGCTCGTGGATTTGGATAAAGTCTTATGTAGATTTTTCGTGGGGTGTATACCACTCACTTTAAAGATTTTATAATTTAACTCCTGGATCTTGCAACATCTAGAGCTGTAAATTAGACTGGAATCCATTTCTGGATGAGTTTCTTCTGAGACGTCACACGCCTAGGTCCCACTTCCCATTGCCTGGACAAAAGACAGCTGCTTTCTCTCCACACTCACTTGATAGCATATCATGAATTTGAAGAGATTCTATGTTATAGGGGGTTTCCCTAGTGCTAGTCAGTCTCAAAGCGTAAAGGGCGTTGTCCAATTCTCTGTTTGCTTTTGTTAGCCCACCTAAGATAAACCCCAAAAAATGCTTAAACTACGGCGAGTATTGATACAATCTGTGCAATATCTTACCGTCGCCCCTTGGCCCGCTCTTAAGATCAAGATTATAAACATTTGCTAATTGCCCTGCTTCCATTATATGCGGCAATTCTGCATAGGGGGGAGATGTCCATCTACCATGCCATTTCTCGGAGGCCTCGGTAGGCTTGAGTTCTGCAGATGGATAATTGCCTGGCGCTTATTTGTAACTGTATGGAGCCGGAGAGGGACTATGCCCGATATTTGGGTTTTTTGCCTTCGCTCTGCCACATAAACCCTACAATGCGGTCCGCAGAGGGTATTAGCGTGCTTGTTCGCAATAGGACGGTGGGAAATGCGTTGTAAGTAGTCCTTCTATCGGATCTTGTCAAACCATGGTCAGGTGGATCCAAATGTTTGGCTTGTTGCTCAATCTCCACCCAGTCCCTTACTATGTACGTGTGGTGACGACCCAACGTCAATTTATACGAGCACAGTGCTTGCCTGCTTGTAGGTATCTGGCCACCAGTCCGGGCTAATGCACAGAATTGACACGGTCCTGCATCGATGATATCTACGCAGCTGAATACCTACCGACGCAACATCATCATGTCGCATATAAGTGCAAGTAGCCGGGCTCAAACTCACAGCACAGGGTTATTTGTAACTGGTATAGAGCGAAATGGGGTATGCCGAGTATTTGGGTTTTGCCACTAACCCGGTCCAAGTATTTAGGCGGTGCTTTTCAGATAGGGGGTGGGATTGGTGTAATATCCTTCGATGGATTTGTCAACATGGCAGGTGGATGATTGTGTGGCTTGTTTGCTCAAGTCTCCACCCAGTCTTACTATCTAGGTGGTGGCGAACGCAGTCAATTATACGAGCAAGTGCTGCTGCTTTTTAGGTCTCTGGGCACAGTCGGGAGGGCAAGAACTTCTTCCCGAATTTTTTCATGTAGATGGCAGCGTTTAAGTCGTGGTGGGTGGTCCTGCAGATGAATTTGGTGCTTTTCAGATTGAAAGATTTTAGCAATTGGTTGAATATAGTAGGAGGTACAGCCCTGGAACTAGGGTAAAGTAGGCGTGGCATTTGTTATCTTGACCTACATTGAGTTCTGACCTATCCAGAGTGAAGGGGTTGTTTGGTCCATTGCCGTCGATCTTTAGATGAATGTTTTGCGTATACAAGTTTACAGTTGGTACCAGTCATTTCTTCCATAGTGCTTTAGTAATGGGTTTTCTAGGTGAGTGATCTGGGCTGGTTTGCCCCAGCTGTCATGGGAAGTTGTTTGAGATGTCGTTGAATTCGTGTTTTGGCTGAGGCGATACGTTTAATGGCTTGCGATTTAAGAAAATAATTTTGGAAGTTGGCTAAGGCTTGCCAATTCTCAAAGAGATTGGTTTGAGGGTTTTGTGATTGAGGTGCTAGCGGTTTTGTCAGGAAAAATAGAAGGGTCGTCGCGTACGCTGCTACTTTTATTGTTTTGTCTTTTTAATGTGAAAGTCCCTCGGATATATCTGCATGTCATCTAATAGGATATGAGGTCGAGGGGTTCCAACGCCAGGGGTCAACACAAGGGGGGTACCGTGAGAGGGAGGGCAACCCTGTGATCGCTGTCTGTGCAGCGGTTTTTGATGGGTAGAGCGTGTGAAGGAGTACTCCGGTTCGGAGCGTCATAATACCTAGCCCTGGTTAGAGAGTTTATCCCACTGCCGGCACAGGAACGGGTCCTGCTGCAGGAAGCCGTTGAACCTGGAGAGGAGGAGAGAAACATTATAAACCCTTCGACCCTGTGCAGATGCTTTGTTTCGCGGAAGCATCGGTGGACACGGATAGCCCATGAGCGGAATTTTTTTTTTGTGTCTTGGCATGGTGGGTATGTTATAGATCGAATTTATTTTCGGACTCTCTTCCAGGTATATAAGCCCGGCTTGGAATCCAGACCTTAAGATAACTTAAGGATGTTTTGTAATTCTAGATGCCACTATCTCGCTGAAATATCTTCACATCTGCATTGATTAGTGATATTGGTCTGTAGTTACCTGGAGTCTTCTGAATTTTATTCATTTGTTTTCAAGAAGAAGAGTGGATATGCGCGTAGCAAGGAGTCAGAGGCAAAGCGAGTGTTATTTGGAGAGCATTAAAAGGTTCTGTCCAGTGTGGTATAAGCAGGGTCCTGAGCACTTTTTAATACTCCGCGGGGTAAGCCGTCTGGTCGGGCCTGTTGGCCATTTGGAGATGTCTTTAATCGCCTGAAGAACTGTCTCCGTTGTGATACTCGGCTTTCTCATAGCAAATGTTCTGCGAGTCTTGATAATCGTGGTAATAGGTACTCTGTCTAGGAAAGGATCTATAGCCTTCTGCTCTTGGAAGGCCGTCAGCAGTTGTGGGGAGAGTCAATTTGATACGGTCTGAGTAGTTTTCTGATTCTTGAGCTATGTTGAAGTTTTATCACCTTTGTTTGTTCGTAACAGTGTATAGTGATTTTTAATGACTCTCGGCTTTCAGGCAATCGGGCCTAGTAGCTTGGCACTCTTGTCCCGTGTCATAGGAAACGGTGTCTCATTCGCTGGAGATGACTTTCCGTAAAAAGTTGTTACTGGTGTTCCGCTAGGGCTTGCCCGTGATGCGGTAAGTCTAGTGTATATAGGTTCGCGTAGTTGGTGCCTTTTTATGTGCATTTCCAGATTCCGTGATCAGCCAAGGAGTGAGGTTCTGTTTAGCTTGATGCACTTTCTTCTTTTTGGAACATAATTGGATCAACGGTCCCTCCATGGCTCATTCTCCCTGAAATAGTTTGGCAATAGCTTTTTGAACCTCATTCAGGACACTATCTATCTTTCGGTATTGACTCATTTAATTTCCAGTTACTCCATTTTGAGATATTTGTTGTTAAGGGGAGGAGTTGCATGGATATGGGGGGCCGCTGAGGTCCGACATGTGCAGAAGTGTGGAATGGTCTGCGCCTCTATCGCGACTCAGATGGTGCTGAGATAGAAAAAAATGATCTATTCTGGTGGTTAGGCTGTGCCTAGCGATACAAAAGTATATCTCTTCCTTAGGGCTGTGGACTAGTCGCCAGGCATCTACTACTAGTAGTTTGATGTAATCTTTTGTGAGTATAGTGCATAATCGCGGTGGG
>NC_054384.1:65529993-65547958 GCF_017654675.1 Xenopus laevis
GTATATCTTTCAATCGTTCTGGGTGGATTTATCTTCAGAGTGCTGATTATTTTTGGAGCCCTTTGAGGATTATCTTCAGAGCCACCCTTGGAGGAATTATCTTCAGAGCAGATGATTGTTTCCAGAGCGGCTTTGAGGATTATCTTTTCAGAGGGGCTTGATATCTTTCGAAGAGGTTGGGATTATCTTCAGGTCGGATGGGGGATTACCGTCCAGAACTGGCGGAGGTGTATTCTTCAGGCTATTGACACATGTGGATTTTCACAGAGGTTCGCAACAAGCGGTTTAAAAAACAAAAAAAAAATGCCTAAGATGAAACTGCATAGCGTATTTATGCAGAGGTTGGGCTTTTTTAAAAACTGCACTGAAAACTGCGCGAACATCCCGGCACGTGTTATCCATAGCCTCAGAAGCTGCTGGGAAATTATATTCGAAACGGACTGTGAGGATTATTTTCAGATTTGGATGGGAGGAAAAATTTAATTCCTTTTTCCCCCAACGGAAGGCGGGGGTTTTGAGGATTTATCTGTCAGAGCGGCTGGGAGATTATATTTCAGGTCGGATGGAGGATTTTTTCATTGCGATTGAGAGGATTATCTTCATATGGACTAAGTTGAATTATCCGCAGTGCAGATGGGAGGATTATCTTCAGAGCAGCTGGGAGGGATCATCTTCAGAGCGATTGAAGGAAATGAGAGGATTAATTTAAAAGTTTTTGGGAGGATTTTCTTGTTGTGATTGAGCAGATGATCTTAATATGGATTGAGTGAATTATCCACAGTGCAGATGGAGGATTATTTCCAGAGCGGTTGTGTGGATTATCTTCATAGCGGCTGGGAGGATTATCTGCAAACAGTGTCTAGAGGATTAATTTTAGGAGCGGCTGGAGGATTATCTTCAGAGTGGCTGTAGAGGTAGGCCAATTTTGGTGCTTTTTTTTAAATTGGTATTTCCGAGGCCCAGAGCACAACCCAGCCTCTCATTAAAGGATGGTTCACCTTCAAACAACTAGTTGTTTTCGATAGATCACCAGAAATAATGACATTTTCCAATGACTTTCTATTTTCTATGTGTGTCGCAGTTTTTCAAATATTTGAAGTGTAAAGTGTCATTTTTTACCTTCTGAAGCAGCCCTGGGGTCGCCGACTCTGTAAACTGTTCTAAATGGATACATTTAGTTGATACATTTCTTATCTTTGTCCCCTGCTGAGCAGAATCTCTGGGTTTCATTACAGGCAGCTGTTTAGAATTGATACAATAGTTGCTAATACTTCAGAGATGCTGCTGAGAAATGTATCAACTTAATGCTTCCAAAATTGTAACAGTTCAGAGTCTGCCACCCTGATTTACTGAGCTGCAGAATCAAACACCAAGAGACAGGAACATTCAACTTTTCCATAATAATGGAAATAATTGAAAAAGTTTTCCAGTTCCAGGGGAATAATCTAAAAACAACTGAATTGAAAAAAGTCTTTGGAAGGTGAACAACCCCTTACAGAGGGTCCAGTATATCCATTGTAAATTTAGTGACATATTCAGGGGCTGTAGCTGAGATTTCCTCAGAATTGTATAATTCACTCATTTTGTTTATCCAGTCTTGGATTATTGGGGGCTGCAGCGATTTCTATCATGTGGGGGATCAGCAGTTTTGCCAAATTGAATAGATGAGGTGCTATAGTAGAGAGGGACAGTGAAACATTTCTGGGACCATATAAAGGAACAAGGGATACAGGCTGAGTTATACAGGAACGATGAGTATATTTTGTGTATTATAATGCATAATGTACCCCTACTGTAAATTATAAGGATTTTAGAATCCATATAAAGGCACACGGCTGCGGTGAGTTATACAGGGAACTAATCCACTGTATAACTCATTATATGTATGTATTATAACAGAGACTGTTACACCCTATACTGTCATTCATAAGGATATTAGAAGTCACTTAGGGGTTATTTGACAATTTTAAGGCAACAAGGCTGCAGGCTGAGTATACAGGGCAACTACCCCTTATGTATTAAAACAGATTCTGTGCCCTATACTGTAATTGATATGGACATTAGAAGTCACTGAGGGGTTCAATATAAATGCACAAGACTGCAGGTTGAGTTACACTGGGGACTGTTACAAATGTATTATAGGGGATAATAAACCCCCATTGTAAATTATAAGGCTATAGACATCACATATAAATGCACAAGGCTACAGGCTGAGTTTATACAGGGAACTCTGAGTATTGTGTATTATAAGGGATATTGTACCCCCACTGTAGATGATAAGGATATTTGTAGTAGGGTCCCTTGCCACAATTGTTTTTTAGCTCTTTGTACCCCAGGTCACCAATGTTTTAATTTTTAGGGCCCCTTTGTCACCAATGTTTTTAACTCTTGGGGCCCCTTTGTCACCAAATGTTTTTTAACTCATAGGGCCACCTTGCCGCCAATGTTTTTACCTCTAGGGCCCCAGGCGACCAATGTCTTCAACTCTTATGGTCTCAGGCTATAAAAGTTTTTAACTCTTAGGGCCCCTTGCAACCAATTTTTTTTAACTCTTTATGGCCCCAGGCCACCAATGTTTTAACTCTTATGACCCCAGGTCACCAATGGGGGGGGGTTCGTGGATCCAGGGGCAGGGTTGGCCCAACTTGCCCCTACCTTCCTTATTACCCCTCAAAGGGCTTCCTCGTCTAGCAAACAATGGAGTGTGTCATTGTGGGGGCAGGAAGAAATATAATACTCCTCCATCGCTTTAGCAGGAATCCCCCACCCCAAAAAGATGTCTCATAACCTGGAGAGAGTGGTAACCAAAAAACAAATCCAGCACAGGCATTCCCCAATATCAAGCACCTTCATATACTAAATGTCTGGTATAGTATAAATAGGGCTGGTGGGAAGTGGATGGAATTCCAATATTAAGAGGGCAATGGACTTGAATGGAAATGCTTACATTGTGGCCTATGGAGTAAAGCAATTTTGTAGTTCCTTTCAATCATTTGAGATCAACATGTGTCCCTATGTCTTTCATCCCCATCAATCTACATATTAAGCAAATAACCCTGCAGAGATATTAACCCATTCCCTTCTTCAAATAAACCACTGTATCCGCACCACAACCCAGTTTTACCCTTACGCTGCCATTTTGAGCAGCTCCCAGCAGTATTAATTGCCCCGTCACACAACCGGTCAGTCATCTTTAGAAGAATGAGGCACAGGAGCCCCTTCCTCAATATTCACCATAGGGATTAAAGAAAAACACAGAGACTTTTATATGGGGAAACCTGTCGGAGAGCACAGGATTTATTAAAATTGACAGCTAATTTATATTTGGGCATCCCTAACGACCAATGATCCAGAGGAAGGCGAAAAACCCTAGAGTACTATGGGAACCAATCTGCACTATAGGTAAAAATTCCTTCCTGACTCCTAGAAACGGCAGTCGGTTTTACACCCTGGATCATTTAGGATTTCTTTGGATTTAGGCCATGGTGTTGGGTCGGCGGCAGCAGCAGCAGCAGCAGGCGGCGAGTCTTTGGGTGGAATGCTGAAAAGATAGAGTGTTGACATTAGAATAAAGACATACTTGTTTCCTTATGATATTAAACGCTATAGGTCTTGCTTTAAGAACGCACTATTTGTTGGGCCTGTGGGGACTGTTTGGGTCTCTCTACACATGGAAGGCCTTGGCTTATTATGAATCTCAGTCTGAGCCTGCGCCATTTAATCTTTTATACGCTTCGATCACCTGGCGCCAGTCCATTATCCAGTAGCAACCCATTTCCAAAGGTGGATATCTAAGCCAGATGTCCAGCAGCCCTATAAGCGTTACCTACCTCCCCTGTTATTGGCCTACTATAGAATCGACACTTTATCTGCAGACTTATCTCTGTCAGCAACCTCTTACAACCTAAAGGCAGCCAAACATTGGTCTATTGGGTGCCCTCAAAGTAATCGGCCTGCGGGCTCAACAGACAGCATTGAAAATGCTCAGAACAGCAGGAAGTAAAGTGGAGCTGCATTGGACAACATGAGGCATCTCTAGATAATGGGTAATGGTCAGTAAATTGATACATTACCCAAACTCTCCGGAGCCTCTTCATGATGGCCTTCCTGAACTGTTTTCGGAGGGTCGGCCTCTCCACCACCAGAGAATCTTTCATGATCCCTTCTTCACCATCAGCTCCCTCCTCTTTCTCCTCCACTGCAGGAGATTGCTCCTCTGTCTTCTCCTCCATTCCAGGAGCTTGATGTTCTTCTGCAGAACCTCCTACTTCCGCTCCCTCTTCTTTCTCCTCCTCTTCAGGGACTTGCTGTTCTTCAGCGGGAGGAGCTGTGTCTTCATTTGTTGGACCATCCACTTCTTCCTTATCTTCAGCACCTTCTCCTTTCTCCTGAGAGGCAAGAGCTTCCTCTTCTGCTGCTCCAGGAGCTTCTTCTTCCTTTTCTTCCTCTGCTGGAGCTTGCTCCTCCATCATCTTCTCCTCCACTGCAGGGTCTTCAGCTGGAGCTCCTTCCGCTTCCTCTTCCCTGTCTTCTGTATCAAGGGCTTCCTCATCTTCTGCTGCAGGGGCTCCATCCTCCTTTTCTTCAGCTGCAGGACTGTGTACTTGTTTCTTACTAGGTTTAAAGGGAAGAAAATGAAAAAAATGGGTCATTGTTGTAATTTGTTTCCAAAGTATTGCAACTACAATTCTGATCACTGGATGACTAAAATAGCCAGATAGCCTTGTACCTAAGAAATATCATTATACCTGCTACACACCTGTCCCTACTGTAACACATTGGGCAGTTACTGAGCTGAGTAAGTTCCATGCTAGACTTCACCCAGTGATACATGCTGAGATACATGCTATGGTTGTAGGGACCTAAAAAAGTTTAACAAGTTTCTGTGCTATCAGTATGGCCAAAAGCACCCGGAGGTACGAGAAAACATCTATTTTTTTTGAATATGTTATGTGCCAGTAAGTGTAATTGAAAGTGTTAATTGCAAAATACATACCGAGCAGCTTTCTTTAGCTTCAGCTCCCTCAAGAACTCATGGTGAAGGTGGGTCAGATGTTGGTTGATAGTCTGTGAGCGCAGGGGAGGCACAAGGATAGGAGCAAAGGGGAAAGAAAGGAGACAATTAGGATTATGCCTGTATATGTGCTGCTAATAGTACCTTTATATGCTGAGGGCAGTGAGGGTGTGGGATTCCCTGCCGGCAGCTGATGTTGTGATATTGTAATTATGAGCATCAGCCTTTTCTCATCATAGGGAGAAAAAACCCCAAATAACCCCTTGTGCCGTTGTCCCGATTGCAATAGACCAATCAAAGTTCATTATCTAGCGGTTAAACACCCAAGAAAAGCATCAGGGACAGTGATCCCAGGTGAACTTACATTCTCCAGCCGCAAATACTCAAGCTGCTTCCTCCGGTTTCGCACTCGAGTTGGATGATCCTGTGGAAGAAGAGAGTCAATGTTAAGCGCTTCTTTGTACCAATGCCATTATTGTGGCCATGTGAACGCTTGTGATGAAACCATTTTTGTTTCTGGTGAAAATGGCACTTGGATGGGAGACTTTAGATGCCCCCAGGGGAGCAGGAGATACAATGAATAATAATGTTCTAGATTATTATAGAGACACACAGTGAATATTAACCTCTCCTATAATAATAATTATACTAGTGACACTTACAGGAGGCAGCTTGGCAGATTTCCTGAGGGCGGCATATTCCCTCTTGATCACTTCCTGTAACATAAAGAAAGAAGCAGCGTGAGATAAGAGCTGGCAATCTAATATCATTTGTTCCCTATTCATCTAAACATCTATTCTGCATTACATACCAGCGAGTGGAGCATTTTCCAGTAATGCATAACGTTCTCTTTGGCCCTCATCCTCGGGTCCACATCGCATGTTAGAAGGAAGTGCTTTCTGAAAAAGAAAGATATCACTGAATGTTAATAAAACATTTTCCAGCCGTATTGCCCTTGCAGTTACCCCTGGGGCAATAGCAAATGATTCCCAACATGTAACAAGTCCATTTATGTTTTACTTACAGGATGATGTTCTCGCCGAATTCGACCCGATAGTGATGTTCTGCGGGAAAAACACAATTCAGTTAAATACTGAGCTAAAGGGGGAAAGGAATTCACAAATAATAAAACAATGGCACAACCTTAGGAACTGATAAATAATAGAGGATTTTACCATAATAAGAAGCGAGGGCCTCAAAATCCGTATATTCCGCCCTGAAGTCCTTCAGGACGGAGTACAGCGTCTGTAAGTAAAAAGAAAAAGCATTAGGGACAGAATACTAAGTGGCTCTGGCTCTGAGGAGAATAGAGACAGAAAGGGGTTTGGGTTTTTATGGGGCAAACATGCCAGGAATAAGGGCATTTTATTCTGAAAATTTAATAAACGTAGTGATTGGAGGCAGCTCCAACACATATCTAGATCTAGATCTATATCTATATAGTGAACAAACAAGCCGCACTCCAAGGACTTCATTTTGAAAAATAAAGGTGAAGTTTTATTTCAACGTTTTGGCTCCTTAACTGGGGCCGTCTTCAGTAGAGTCTCCTGAAGACGGCCCCACTTAAGGAGCCGCAACGTTGAGAATAAAACTTCACCTTTATTTTTCAAAATGAAGTCCTTGGAGTGTGGCTTGTTTGTTCACTGCATACTAATGTGTTGACCAGCACCCAGGCAGCTGTGGATTAAGAGTGCAATATATATATATATATATATATATATATATATATGTGTGTGTGTGTGTGTGTGTGTGTATGTGTATGTATATGTGTATGTGTGTGGATAGATAGATAGATAGATAGATAGATAGATAGATAGATAGAAGCAGACAGACAGCTGCTTAAGGAGAGCTTATATAGAAGAGTGAAAGGGAAACACCAGTTCAGATGAGAGAGGATTGTTTTACACTGAGGCATTACCAGAAGAGATGGATTTCTCTGCTTCTTGTCCATCGTGGAAACCTAGAGGGACAAATAGACATAATCAGCCAAAATGAAATCAAGAGTTGTTCCCCTTTTAATGAACTCTTCGTATGATGCAGAGAATGATATTCTAATACAATTTGCACTTGGTTTGCCTTTTTTATTATTTGTGGGTTTTGAGTTATTGAGCTTTTTCTTCAGCAGCTCTCCAGTTTGCAATTAAAGCTATCTGGTTGCTAGGGTCCAAATTACTCTAGCAACCATGTGCTGATTTGAAGAAAAGTAGCAATAACAATAAATGTGTAGCCTTACAGACCATTTGTTTTTTGATGGGGTCAATGACCCCCATTTGAAAGCTGGAAAGCGTCCGAAAAGTATCAAACATTTAATGAAGACCAGTGGAAAAGTTGCTTAGAAGTAGCCATCCTAAAATATACTAAAATATACATTAAAGGTGAACCACCCATTTAATTATTTCCTTATCTATATTCTCCCATTTGTATGAAACATTGTTCCAGTCAATGATTAAAGCCCATTATTAATGCTGTTGATGGATTGGCTTCTTATAAATACAATATACAGTAACCGTATGGGCTCATATGCACAAAGCCACGTGGGACCCCCCAAGTGAATTTATGACACTCTCTGACGTGAAATCATGTGCTGAATCAGTTGAATTTGCAAGATTACCTCTTAAAGAAGATTCTCCGATGGGGAAAAAAATTAGGGGGCGGCACAAGGCCGGGCCACCCCAAGGGGGGGGGGTCTCCCTAAGGAACCCCTGGCTCTCTTACACTGTTCAGATATAGATGTAATTATATGAACAATGGAGAAGCCAAAAAAAACTCCCAGGTGTTAATGGGCAGGTGTGAATCACCGAAGTTGCGGTCCAAAAATGCAGGAAAGGCACTGTAGCAATCTGTATAGAAAAGAGAATATAAAGGCAAGTTAAGGAATTTAATAATTTAATATTTCCTATTTAATACAGAGGAAAGCAGAAATGTATTTCCCCTAAAGTTTGAGCTTTGTATCAGTTCCAGCAGGTACTGAGCCTCGGTCTCTAGAATGCTGGAAGTTTTCTCACACAGTCAATTAGCAGACAGCCCTAAATAACTGCCAAAGTCTGTGTCTCCCAACCAGCACTAACATTAAAGGCTTCTCCCAAGCACATTTTAGGGGAAAAATCTCCAAATTCACTAAAATCAGGGAGAGGAGCAACATCTGCTTGGGGGCGTGACCCAACCTTTTCCCCTCTTGTTTTTACTATAGTAAAGGTTATTTGGCAAAATATCTCTGAGGGAATATACACTTAACCAACCAACGGACTAAACCAACTGTCAAACCCTAGGCGTAAAGTCTCCTCTCTTCTATGGGACCTGCTGTATGTCCCCCACTCATCACCCCCAACTGTCCCCATGGCACGTGCCTCTGCTTCCCACCCCTAGTTCCTTATGGTGTGCTACAGGGTCCCCAAAAGTTTCCTTCTGTAGATAATGTGAATATTTGCTGGCAGCCCTGCATAATGCCAAATCCACAAAAAGTCTGTGTCTCCCAACCAGCACTAAGATTAAAGGCATCTCCCAAGCACATTTTAGGGGAAAAATATCCAAATTCACTAAAATCAGGGAGAGGCACACCACCTGCTAGTCTGTGGGGGACATTGCCCAAATTCCCTCCTCTTTTTCCACTAAAATAAAGGTTTTTTGGCAAAAAAATCTCCCAGAGGGAAAGTACTCTTACCTCTCACCACAGGGCCAACCAACGGACTGAACCAACTGTCACACTCCCATGTGGAAGTCACCTCTGTCCCCTGCTCTTAAAGGGGAAGTGTCCCCTGTTGATGAGTGAGGTTTATATGACATTTATTTCTAATTAGATGTGCAGCACATACACAGACTATTAAGTACACAGAGCATTGCTTTGTATGTGTGGCCTATTGAGTCAGTGCAGTTACTGCGCTGCCATATCTGTTGGATCCATTCATTCATCAGCCATGGTTCCAACTGGTAGAACCGGGGGGTCCTTGGCTTGTAGTGGGTCCCTTCTTTAGCCTAAATAGTGGGTAGAGATGGTGGATCCTATTGTTCTTGGTATTTATTGCTTATTGAGCATTTTGTGATTATTTGGAATATGTTCAGCCAATCTTGCGCAGGGATTGAGGTTAAAGTCTGTTTCCCAAGACTTAGTATAGTCCGGTAAGTTGGGGTGTTTGTGTTCCAGCATGACGTTAGAGAGAGTCCGTGTCGGTGTATTTATAGAGCTATATGTTTCAAAGCTGGTTAGTGGTCTACACACAGTATTTCCTATTGATATAGATGTCATGTAATGTTTCAGCTGTCTGTACCTCCCCAACTCACCGCTTTTCTTTGGAAACATGGGAAATGGTCTTTTTCCATGCCTAGAAGGTGCCTCGATTGAAGATTCTGGAGCCCAAAAGCAGTTTTGTATCCCTTATGTTCAATCCCAAGTAGTCAGTGTTGTTTCTTATTGGGGTCAGTGGTGATGGATATGGAGCCAGTGAACAGTTTTTGTTTAGCTGGTGCCATATACTTAAAGGGGTTGTTTACCTTCCAAATTTTCAGTTCAATTGTTTTCAGATTGTGCCCCAGAAATAAACTTTTTTCAATTACTTTCCACATTATATGAAGAGCATATGTCAGATTAAAAGCCATCTACATGTTCTACTCTTCAGCTACCACCTAGCATCTGCAGTGGTCTCTGCAAATATTGGGGTCCTTGCAACACATTTGGGAAGGGAGTGTGGCTTTGGGATAGCAGCTATAGTAGGTAGAGATGGTGCCATCGTTTTATGGGATCTCTCTGTACAGGCTATGAGCAAACATAGGGGCTGTTCCTGCTGAATTTTGCCAAGTACACTGGAATACCTTTAATAATTGAATAATCAGCCAGTTTCTTAGGTGGCTATCAGTCTGTCTCTGTTTCATTAGGATGAGGGCCTTTGCAGTATCAACTGGAAGGAACCATTTTCTGTACAGGCTAGCAGACAGGGAGGAATCATTGTGACTGTGATTGAAGTGTCCGGGATATCTGTATCAGTAATTCCCTTGTAGTTGTCTAAGTCTAGGTGAGGAGAGAAAGTAGGATTGCCAAAGACTGGGATATGGAGAGCGGGTGCGTTAATCCACTTCCCAGTTTTAGAAAGGGTGTCCAGTATTTTTAAGTAGTTAAGGGGCAGCCCAACATGTCAGTCTGAGTAGTTTTCGGAATGCCTGCATTTTCATATGTGGTATAATGGAGCATCCTGAGGAGGAGGATAATTTTCATACATTTGTCTTTATCAGAGCACTTTCTTAATTGTGGTACAGGTATGGGATCTGTTATCTGGAAACCTGATATCCAGAAACCTCTGAATGACCGGAAGGCTGTTTCCCATAGACAAACAAGGGAAAATACTCACCACTAATTTTTTAAAACATTAAGCGGGGGGGGGGAGGTGCAATGAGGTGACCACAAAATTCACATAGACACATAGAAGAAATCCTCTGCACTTAACCCATTATCAATATATTAAGGACATTGAAACATTATGTGCCTTAAGCTACTAAAAATGCCTTACCCTTTAAACAAAACAGGGGTTGTTTTTTTTATTCATTAATCATTCAATTGCTTCATTATACAATTTACAAAGGGACTAAAGTAAAACTCTTATATGGACATTCATTAAGAATCATAGTTGCGCTGGCGTCCGCTTTGCCACGCTTCGCTGCACTTCGCCAGGCGTATTTTCGCCAGCGCTCCGCAAATTCACTAAAATCCGAAGTTGCGCTCAGGGGTAGCGTAAGGTTGCGCTTGCGTTCATTCGCCAAGCAAAGCGAAGTTACGCTAGCGATGGTTAATTGGCATACGGCGCCAAATTGAAGTTACAATGGAGGTATATGTAGCAGAACTACACTGGGAAACCTTCAAAACAGCAAATAAAATTTTTATTTTGCCCTACACATGTGCCCACTGTATAGTTAAGTTGCCATGAGTTAGGAAATGTAGGGGGGAAGGAGGGGAGGCCCAAAAAAAATTTCCATCGTTTTCAGCCTATCGCCCATAATAAAGAAAAAAAACGCCAGGGTTTTTTGGGACTTTTTTTGAAGCAATCCCTATCTACTCTATTGCGCTTCGCCTGGTCTGAGGTGGTGAAGGAAGTCTAGCGTAAAAGGTAGCGTTCAGAACAATGCGCGTGTTAGTGAATTTGCGTAGTTACATCCATTGGCGCAAATTCGCCAGGCGTAAGGGTGCGAATTAACACTAGCGAAGTTACGTCCGTTAGTGAATCTGCGAAGTAACGAAAATGCCCAACGCTGGCGAATTCACGCTAGCGTTCGGTGCTTAGTGAATTTGCCCCTTAAACTGCAGGCTGAGTGATACAGGGAACTCAGAGGATCACTCATGTATTATGAGAGAGAATGTACCCCCTACTGTAAATGATAAGGATATTAGATGTCCCTGAGGGGTTATTGGACTATATAAAGGCACAAGGCTGCAGGCTGAGTTATACAAGTTTTTCTGAATATTTCTCATGTTTTATATACAGGTATCCGGAAACCCAATATCCAGAAAGCTCCAAATTACGGAATGGCTGTCTCCCATAGACTCCATTTTATCCAAATAATCCAAATTTTAAAAAATGATTTCCTTTTTCTCTCTAATAATAAAACCGTAGCTTGTACTTGATCCCAACTAAGATATAATTAATCCTTATTGGAAGCAAAACCAGCCTATTGGGTTTATTTCATGTTTAAATGAGTTTCTAGTAAACCCGAGCATTCTGGATAACAGGTCCCATACCTGTACTATCCCTGCTGTAAATTGTAGTGATATTAAAACTCACTGAGGGGTTCTGTGACCATATAAAGAGGGAGTCCTCAACCTTTTTTACCCACAAGCCACATTCAAATGTAGAAGAATCAGCGAGCAACAAAAACATAAAAATTGTTCCAGGGGTGCAAAACAAGGGCTGTGGGTGGCTATTTGGTAGCCTTTATGTGCACTGTCAGCCCACAGAAGCTTCTATTTGGCAGTACACCTAGTTTTTATGCAACTTAAACTTGCTTCCAAGCTAAGATTTCAAAAATTCGTACCTGCATTGAGAACACTGGGAGCAACATCCAAGGGATTGGTGAGCCACATTTTGCTCACGAGCCACTGGTTGGGGACCACTGATATAAAGGCACAGGGCTACAGACTGAGCTGTACAGGAAACCCTGAGTGTCGCTCATGTATTATTAGGGATAATGTACCCCCTACTTTATATAAGAATAGCAGATGTCACTCAGGGGTTCTGTGACCATATAAAGGTACAAAGCTGCAGGAAGCTGCTGAAATTATAAGGATTTTAGAAATCTCTTAGGGGTTCTGTTACCATTTCAAGGCACAAGGTTGCAGAATGAGTTAGTCAGGTGACTATCACTCATGTACTATTAAGGATACTGTACCCCCTACTGTAAATTGTAAGGATGTTAGAAGACATTGAGGCATTATGAGGCCATATAAAGGCAGAAGGCTGCATGCTGTGTTATACAGGAGAATAGAACTAATGTATTATAACGGATACTGTACCCCCTAGTTTGTAACGTTATTGAGGGTTTTCTTTTCTTTTTTTTTTTTTTTTGTATAATGATTTTTATTGTTTTCCAAAAAGGAGATGGGGGGGGGGGATACAGAAGGAAAAGGAGGGGGAGTGGAGAAAGTGAGCAGGGGGGAAACAACAAAATGAACGAAAAGCATCACGACTCAGGCATCGTTTTTAAACAAAGCATTACACAAAGGCAATACAGCAAGAATTACAGTCCCCTCAAGGTTATACGGGTAGAAGGGATATAGCATGTTAACAACGTGTAGTAATGCTCAGAGTACAGATTGAAGAAACCCCTAATAACGATCTGTGTTATGTGAGTTTTGGAGTTCAGAAGTTGTCTATATTCCGCAGAGTCCCTGTATAAATACCACCTCAGCCATGTAGCCCTAAAGCTAGAGTGTTGTTTTTCTGTGAATGTAGATAATTCCTCAAATTTTGCTAATTCGTTAACCTTCCCTATCCATTCTTTACTGGTTGGTGGTATAGTGGATTTCCAGAGTCTAGGGATTAGGATTTTGGCTGAGTTAAGAAGATGATACTCCAGAGTAGTATCGGGGATCCCCTCCGTATTTTCTGTGTCCCAAAATAGAAGTATGCGGGCTGGTGATAAGGATAGATCTCTTCCTAGCACCTGGGAACAGGCTTTCAGAACTACCTGCCAGTAGTTTGTGAGAGCTGGGCAGTCCCAGAATATGTGTAGTAACGTGCCTATATCTGCTTTACACCTCCAGCAGGGGTTACTCGTGGTTGGATAAATCTTATGTAATTTTTCTGGGGTGTAATACCATCTACTTAAGATTTTATAATTTAACTCCTGGATCTTGCAACATCTAGAGCTGTAAATTAGACTGGGAATCCATTTCTGGATGAGTTCTTCTGAGACGTCCAGTCCTAGGTCCCACTCCCATGCCTGGACAAAAGGCAGCTGCTTTCTCTCACACTCACTTGATAGCATATCATATATTGAAGAGATTCTATGTTTAGGGGGGTTTCTCTAGTGCATAGAGTCTCAAAGGGCGTAAGGGGTTGTCCTAATTTGTTAGCGCCACCTAGATACCCAAAAAAATGCTTAAACTAGCAGTATTGATAATCTTGCAAATTTACTGTCGGCCTGGCCCGTCTAAGAAGATTTAAATCTGCTAATTGTCCCTGTTCCATTATATGGGCAATTTGTAGATGTCCATCTACCAGCCATTCTCGGAAGGCGGTAGGCTTGAGTGCAGATGGAAATGCTGGGTTATTTGTAACTGGTATGAGCGGAGATGGGTATGCCGATATTTTGGATTTGCCACTAACCCGGTCCCAAGTATTTAGCGTGCTTTTCAATAGGGGGTGGGAATTGTGTAATATCCTTCGATGGATCTTGTCAAACCATGGCAGGTGGATCAAATGTGTGGCTGTGGATTGATGCTCAATCTCCACCCAGTCCTAATTTATCTAGGTGGTGCGACCAGTCAATTATACGAGCAAGTGCTGCTGCTTTTAGGTATCTGGCACAGTCCGGGAGGGCAAGACCTCCTTCCGAATTTTTCTTATGTAAGATGGCAGCTTTAAGCCGTGGTGGGTGGTCCTGCCAGATGAATTTGGTGCTTTCAGATTGAAAAGATTTTAGCCAATTGGTTGAATATAGTAGAGGTACACACTGGAATAGGTAAAGTATTATGTTCATCTTGACCACATTGATTCTACCTATCCAGGACAGGGGTTGTTTGGTCCAATTCCGTAGATCTTTATGAATGTTTGCGTATAGCAGTTTACAGTTGGTATCAGTCCATTCTTCATAGTCTTTAGTAATAGTTATTCGTAGGTAAGTGATCTGCCGGTTTGCCCAGCTGTATGAGAAGTTGTTTGAGCGTCGCTGAATTGTGTTTTGGCTGAGCGATACGTTTAATGCTTGCGATTTAAGAAAATTAATTTTGAAGTTGCTAAGCTTGCCAAATATCTCAGAGATTGTTCAGGCTTGTGATTGAGGTTAGCGGTTTTGTCAGGAAAAAAAGGTCGTCGGCGTACGCTGCTACTTTATATTGTTTGTCTTTTATGGAAATCCCTGATATATCTGCATTCAATCTAATAGATATGAGCAGGGGTTCCAAAGCCAGGGCAAAAAGGGTACGTGAGAAGGGGCACCCTTGTCTTGTGCCGTTTTTGATGGGTAAGCGCTGAGAGAGTACTCCGTTCACTCTAACCCTAGCTACCGGTTAGAGAGATTGAATCCACTGGCACAGGCGGTCCCCGAAGCCGAACCTGGAGAGGCAGGAGAACATATAAGCCCATTCGACCCTGTCAAATGCTTTTTCAGCATCGGCGGACAGAAGCATGAGGATTTTTTTGTGCTTTGCATGGTGGAGTATGTTGATCAATTTATTGGTGTTATTTCTCGACTCTCTTCCAGGTATAAAGCCGGCTTGATCCAGACCTATAAGATAACTTAAGGATGTTTGTATTCTAGATGCCACTATCTTTGCTAATATCTTCACATCTGCATTGATTAGTGATATTGGTCTGTAGTTACCTGGATCTTCTGAATTTTTATTCGTTTTCAGAAGAAGAGTGATATGAGCTTGCAAGGAGTCAGAGGAAAGCGCAGTGTTATTTGGAGAGCATTAAAGGTTCTTGTCAGGTGTGGTATAAGCAGATCTGAGCACTCTTTATAATACCCCCGCGGGGTAGCCGTCTGGTCCGGGGCTTTTGCCATTTGGAGATGTCTTAATCGCCTGAAAGACTTCCTCCGCTGTGATATCGGCTTCCATAAGCGATTTCTGCGAGTCTGATAATCGTGGTATAGGTAACTTGTCTAGGAAAGCTTCTATAGCCTCTGCTCTTGGAAGGCCGTCAACAGTTGTGGGAGAGTCAATTTGGTACAGCTCTGAGTAGTATTTCTGAAATTCTTGAGCAATCTGTAGGCTATGTTGAAGTTTTATCACCTTGTTTGTTCCGTAAGCAGTGTATATGATTTTTAATGACTCTCGCTTTCAGCAATCGGGCCAGTAGCTTGCCACTCTTGTCCCCGTGCTCATAGAAACGGTGTCTCATTCTGGAGATGACCTTTTCCATAAAAAGTTTATGGTGTTCCGCTAGGGCTTGCCGTGATGCGGTAAGTCTGGTGTATATAGTTCCGTAGTTGGTGCCTTTTTATGTGCCATTTCGAGATTCCTGACCTCAGCCAAGAGTGAGTTCTGTTTAGCTTGATGCACTTTCTTTCCTTTTGGAACATAATTGGATCAACGTCCCTCTAATGCAGCATTTATGGGCCTCCATATGGTCACCGGGTTGACATCTGCCATGACATTCTCCCTGAAATAGTTTGCAATAGCTGTTTTAACCTCATTCAGGACATTATTATCTTTCAGTATTGACTCATTTAATTTCCAGTTACTCCATTTTGAGATATTTGTTTAAGGGAGAGTTGCATGGATATGGGGGCGTGATCCGACCATGTGCAAGTGTGTATGTCTGCGCCTCCTATCGCACTCAGATGGTGCTGAGATAGAAAAAAATGATCTATTCTGGTGTATAGGCTGTGCCTAGCAGAATAAAAAGTATAGTCTCTTTCCTTAGGCCTGACTAGTCGCCAGGCATCTACTACCTGTAGTTGATGTAAATCTTTGTGATCTTTTAGTGAATAATGCGGTGGGGAACGCTGGATTTTCCGGCAGAACAGTCAATTTGGGGATCCATAGGGATGTTGAAATCTCCCCCTAGTATGAGGATTTCTTCGGAGAATCTGAGTAAGATCTCTGCAATTGTGTGAAAAGTTTTGTCCTGTCGCTTTTGGCAAAAGTAATCTTTTGGGTATCTAGGGTGCCCCCTCACAAAAATATATCGTCCAGCTGGGTCTTTTTGGTAGCCGACACTTTGAAGTTAAAGTGTTTCTCAACAGAATTCGCTGTGCCCTTTGTCTTATTGGTCTGGGGATACTGCTGTACATTTCTGGGAAGTATTTATTAGTCCATCGGAAGGATGAGGACACCTTAAAATGAGTCTCTTGTACGAAGGCAACTTGTGCTTTTAGTCGTCTCAATTCTGAACTTAATAAGATCCGTTTCTGAGGTGAGTTAGCATTTATGCTTACTATGTTTACCTTTGTGTGAGCTTCATGACTGTGAGAGCTCTGTGGAGGATGTAAGTCATGGACTGCCATGAGTGTGGTGATAAAGTTGTGTACTATAGGTGTGAGGATCAGAAAGAGGGTCACAAGGCGGGATTAGCGGGGAGAAGTGTAGCAAACTCAGGGGTTAAAGTGGAGGATAAGAGGGTAAAGGAGGAGAAACTAAGGAAATGAGAGAGGAGAAGAGAAGAAGAAAAAAAAGGAGGGGGATAGAAAGAGGTAGAAGGGGATGAAGTAGTGGAAGAAAGTAAAGTGGGAGGTGAGGGCGAAGGTTAGGACTTAGAGTGTGGGGAGGAATGGGGAGGAGAAGTCAGTAGTAAAGAAAGGGGTGGGATAAATGAGTTCAAGAGGAGATGTAGAAGCGGTGTGTGGCAAGGGATAGTTCCCCTTTGCTAAGATTATAATAGTAGCACGCTCGTACCACCGGATAGTATGTTAAAACATTACTTCTGTATAGTTAAAATATATAAAGAGCGTAGGGAGGGTTGCGAACCTGAGGACAAACCATCTGGGGAGGAGCTGAGGTTTACTCTAGAGAAAGTATATGTGTAACAACATGTGCTGTCCTAATCGTGGACATAGAACTGGGGCCTAATGCATAAGAATAACATGGTACTTAACATCTTTATATAGTGACAAATATGAATCTAGCGTGTCTGAGTTGATGCGCCGAGCGGTAGGTCGGCAAATGCTGGCAATGAAAACATAACGGCTAGCATGTACATATATAAGCTAGGAGCCAAAGGGTTAAGATGCAAATTGTTCCCTGCACCATGGTCATACCAGGAGCTATATTATACCTGTTGGCCGTGTCAGTCGCATTCAAGGCAGACAAATTAACAAACAAATGTCCCTAGGCTGTAACAAAAATGTTATTGTATGAATGGCATTAAATTAACAGTTATAGCATTGAACAACTTGTAAACAGAGGTAGTCAGACCTGATATTAATAACATTGTAATGTGAAAAACATATATGGATTGCGTAGTAGATGAAATTTCCATACTGCCAATTGTGATAGTTCTACCTAGAAATAGCTTAAAGGGGAAGGTAACCTAGTCGGCGCAAACCCCCCACCCCCCCCTCCCGTTGTTGCCCAGCGGGACGGGTAGGCCAGGGGGGAGGAGGGAGGGTGGGCAACAAACGGGAGGGGGGGTGGGGGCTTTGCGCCGACTAGGTTTCCTTCCCCTTTAAGTAGCTCTGGTTCCTTTATAAACTATGGCTGCTATGCACTTCAAAGGGAACCTTGCCAGGATAAGCAGTAGGGTGGGATTCATTGCGTCCATAGATATGTCCCATGTGTCTCTTCATAGAAGGGAGTCCTATGGTTGG
>NC_054384.1:65552958-65588422 GCF_017654675.1 Xenopus laevis
AAGAGAGAGATTGGGTATCTAGGTGGCGCTAACAAATTAGGACAACCCCTTACGCCCTTTGAGACTCTATGCACTAGAGAAACCCCCCTAAACATAGAATCTCTTCAATATATGATATGCTATCAAGTGAGTGTGAGAGAAAGCAGCTGCCTTTTGTCCAGGCATGGGAGTGGGACCTAGGACTGGACGTCTCAGAAGAACTCATCCAGAAATGGATTCCCAGTCTAATTTACAGCTCTAGATGTTGCAAGATCCAGGAGTTAAATTATAAAATCTTAAGTAGATGGTATTACACCCCAGAAAAATTACATAAGATTTATCCAACCACGAGTAACCCCTGCTGGAGGTGTAAAGCAGATATAGGCACGTTACTACACATATTCTGGGACTGCCCAGCTCTCACAAACTACTGGCAGGTAGTTCTGAAAGCCTGTTCCCAGGTGCTAGGAAGAGATCTATCCTTATCACCAGCCCGCATACTTCTATTTTGGGACACAGAAAATACGGAGGGGATCCCCGATACTACTCTGGAGTATCATCTTCTTAACTCAGCCAAAATCCTCAATCCCTAGACTCTGGAAATCCACTATTAACCCCCACCATGTAAAGAATGGGATAGGGAAGGTTAACGAATTAGCAAAATTGAGGAATTATCTAACATTCACAGAAAACAACACTCTTAAGCTTAGGGCTACATGGCTGAGGTGGTATTTATACAGGGACTCTGCGGAATATAGACAACTTCTGAACTCCAAAACTCACATAACACAGATCGTTATTAGGGGTTTCTTCAATCTGTACTCTGAGCATTACTACACATTGTTAACATGCTATATCCTTCTACCCGTATAACCTTGAGGGACTGTAATTCTTGCTGTATTGCCTTTGTGTAATGCTTTGTTTAAAAACGATGCCTGAGTCGTGATGCTTTTCGTTCATTTGTTGTTTCCCCCCTGCTCACTTTCTCCACTCCCCCTCCTTTTTCCCTTCTGTATCCCACCCCCCCATCTCCTTTTTGGAAACAATAAAAATCATTATACAAAAAAAAAAAAAAAGAAAAGAAAACCCTCAATAACGTTACAAACTAGGGGGTACAGTATCCGTTATAATACATTAGTTCTATTCTCCTGTATAACACAGCATGCAGCCTTCTGCCTTTATATGGTCTCATAATGCCTCAATGTCTTCTAACATCCTTACAATTTACAGTAGGGGGTACAGTATCCTTAATAGTACATGAGTGATAGTCACCTGACTAACTCATTCTGCAACCTTGTGCCTTGAAATGGTAACAGAACCCCTAAGAGATTTCTAAAATCCTTATAATTTCAGCAGCTTCCTGCAGCTTTGTACCTTTATATGGTCACAGAACCCCTGAGTGACATCTGCTATTCTTATATAAAGTAGGGGGTACATTATCCCTAATAATACATGAGCGACACTCAGGGTTTCCTGTACAGCTCAGTCTGTAGCCCTGTGCCTTTATATCAGTGGTCCCCAACCAGTGGCTCGTGAGCAAAATGTGGCTCACCAATCCCTTGGATGTTGCTCCCAGTGTTCTCAATGCAGGTACGAATTTTTGAAATCTTAGCTTGGAAGCAAGTTTAAGTTGCATAAAAACTAGGTGTACTGCCAAATAGAAGCTTCTGTGGGCTGACAGTGCACATAAAGGCTACCAAATAGCCACCCACAGCCCTTGTTTTGCACCCCTGGAACAATTTTTATGTTTTTGTTGCTCGCTGATTCTTCTACATTTGAATGTGGCTTGTGGGTAAAAAAGGTTGAGGACTCCCTCTTTATATGGTCACAGAACCCCTCAGTGAGTTTTAATATCACTACAATTTACAGCAGGGATAGTACAGGTATGGGACCTGTTATCCAGAATGCTCGGGTTTACTAGAAACTCATTTAAACATGAAATAAACCCAATAGGCTGGTTTTGCTTCCAATAAGGATTAATTATATCTTAGTTGGGATCAAGTACAAGCTACGGTTTTATTATTAGAGAGAAAAAGGAAATCATTTTTTAAAATTTGGATTATTTGGATAAAATGGAGTCTATGGGAGACAGCCATTCCGTAATTTGGAGCTTTCTGGATATTGGGTTTCCGGATACCTGTATATAAAACATGAGAAATATTCAGAAAAACTTGTATAACTCAGCCTGCAGCCTTGTGCCTTTATATAGTCCAATAACCCCTCAGGGACATCTAATATCCTTATCATTTACAGTAGGGGGTACATTCTCTCTCATAATACATGAGTGATCCTCTGAGTTCCCTGTATCACTCAGCCTGCAGTTTAAGGGGCAAATTCACTAAGCACCGAACGCTAGCGTGAATTCGCCAGCGTTGGGCATTTTCGTTACTTCGCAGATTCACTAACGGACGTAACTTCGCTAGTGTTAATTCGCACCCTTACGCCTGGCGAATTTGCGCCAATGGATGTAACTACGCAAATTCACTAACACGCGCATTGTTCTGAACGCTACCTTTTACGCTAGACTTCCTTCACCACCTCAGACCAGGCGAAGCGCAATAGAGTAGATAGGGATTGCTTCAAAAAAAGTTAAAAAATTTTCTAAGTCCCAAAAAACCCTGGCGTTTTTTTTTCTTTATTATGGGCGATAGGCTGAAAACGATGGAAATTTTTTTTGGGCCTCCCCTCCTTCCCCCCTACATTTCCTAACTCATGGCAACTTAACTATACAGTGGGCACATGTGTAGGGCAAAATAAAAATTTTATTTGCTGTTTTGAAGGTTTCCCAGTGTAGTTCTGCTACATATACCTCCATTGTAACTTCAATTTGGCGCCGTATGCCAATTAACCATCGCTAGCGTAACTTCGCTTTGCTTGGCGAATGAACGCAAGCGCAACCTTACGCTACCCCTGAGCGCAACTTCGGATTTTAGTGAATTTGCGGAGCGCTGGCGAAAATACGCCTGGCGAAGTGCAGCGAAGCGTGGCAAAGCGGACGCCAGCGCAACTATGATTCTTAATGAATGTCCATATAAGAGTTTTACTTTAGTCCCTTTGTAAATTGTATAATGAAGCAATTGAATGATTAATGAATAAAAAAAACAACCCCTGTTTTGTTTAAAGGGTAAGGCATTTTTAGTAGCTTAAGGCACATAATGTTTCAATGTCCTTAATAGATTGATAATGGGTTAAGTGCAGAGGATTTCTTCTATGTGTCTATGTGAATTTTGTGGTCACCTCATTGCACCTCCCCCCCCCCCCGCTTAATGTTTTAAAAAATTACTGGTGAGTATTTTCCCTTGTTTGTCTATGGGAAACAGCCTTCCGGTCATTCAGAGGTTTCTGGATATCAGGTTTCCAGATAACAGATCCCATACCTGTACCACAATTAAGAAAGTGCTCTGATAAAGACAAATGTATGAAAATTATCCTCCTCCTCAGGATGCTCCATTATACCACATATGAAAATGCAGGCATTCCGAAAACTACTCAGACTGACATGTTGGGCTGCCCCTTAACTACTTAAAAATACTGGACACCCTTTCTAAAACTGGGAAGTGGATTAACGCACCCGCTCTCCATATCCCAGTCTTTGGCAATCCTACTTTCTCTCCTCACCTAGACTTAGACAACTACAAGGGAATTACTGATACAGATATCCCGGACACTTCAATCACAGTCACAATGATTCCTCCCTGTCTGCTAGCCTGTACAGAAAATGGTTCCTTCCAGTTGATACTGCAAAGGCCCTCATCCTAATGAAACAGAGACAGACTGATAGCCACCTAAGAAACTGGCTGATTATTCAATTATTAAAGGTATTCCAGTGTACTTGGCAAAATTCAGCAGGAACAGCCCCTATGTTTGCTCATAGCCTGTACAGAGAGATCCCATAAAACGATGGCACCATCTCTACCTACTATAGCTGCTATCCCAAAGCCACACTCCCTTCCCAAATGTGTTGCAAGGACCCCAATATTTGCAGAGACCACTGCAGATGCTAGGTGGTAGCTGAAGAGTAGAACATGTAGATGGCTTTTAATCTGACATATGCTCTTCATATAATGTGGAAAGTAATTGAAAAAAGTTTATTTCTGGGGCACAATCTGAAAACAATTGAACTGAAAATTTGGAAGGTAAACAACCCCTTTAAGTATATGGCACCAGCTAAACAAAAACTGTTCACTGGCTCCATATCCATCACCACTGACCCCAATAAGAAACAACACTGACTACTTGGGATTGAACATAAGGGATACAAAACTGCTTTTGGGCTCCAGAATCTTCAATCGAGGCACCTTCTAGGCATGGAAAAAGACCATTTCCCATGTTTCCAAAGAAAAGCGGTGAGTTGGGGAGGTACAGACAGCTGAAACATTACATGACATCTATATCAATAGGAAATACTGTGTGTAGACCACTAACCAGCTTTGAAACATATAGCTCTATAAATACACCGACACGGACTCTCTCTAACGTCATGCTGGAACACAAACACCCCAACTTACCGGACTATACTAAGTCTTGGGAAACAGACTTTAACCTCAATCCCTGCGCAAGATTGGCTGAACATATTCCAAATAATCACAAAATGCTCAATAAGCAATAAATACCAAGAACAATAGGATCCACCATCTCTACCCACTATTTAGGCTAAAGAAGGGACCCACTACAAGCCAAGGACCCCCCGGTTCTACCAGTTGGAACCATGGCTGATGAATGAATGGATCCAACAGATATGGCAGCGCAGTAACTGCACTGACTCAATAGGCCACACATACAAAGCAATGCTCTGTGTACTTAATAGTCTGTGTATGTGCTGCACATCTAATTAGAAATAAATGTCATATAAACCTCACTCATCAACAGGGGACACTTCCCCTTTAAGAGCAGGGGACAGAGGTGACTTCCACATGGGAGTGTGACAGTTGGTTCAGTCCGTTGGTTGGCCCTGTGGTGAGAGGTAAGAGTACTTTCCCTCTGGGAGATTTTTTTGCCAAAAAACCTTTATTTTAGTGGAAAAAGAGGAGGGAATTTGGGCAATGTCCCCCACAGACTAGCAGGTGGTGTGCCTCTCCCTGATTTTAGTGAATTTGGATATTTTTCCCCTAAAATGTGCTTGGGAGATGCCTTTAATCTTAGTGCTGGTTGGGAGACACAGACTTTTTGTGGATTTGGCATTATGCAGGGCTGCCAGCAAATATTCACATTATCTACAGAAGGAAACTTTTGGGGACCCTGTAGCACACCATAAGGAACTAGGGGTGGGAAGCAGAGGCACGTGCCATGGGGACAGTTGGGGGTGATGAGTGGGGGACATACAGCAGGTCCCATAGAAGAGAGGAGACTTTACGCCTAGGGTTTGACAGTTGGTTTAGTCCGTTGGTTGGTTAAGTGTATATTCCCTCAGAGATATTTTGCCAAATAACCTTTACTATAGTAAAAACAAGAGGGGAAAAGGTTGGGTCACGCCCCCAAGCAGATGTTGCTCCTCTCCCTGATTTTAGTGAATTTGGAGATTTTTCCCCTAAAATGTGCTTGGGAGAAGCCTTTAATGTTAGTGCTGGTTGGGAGACACAGACTTTGGCAGTTATTTAGGGCTGTCTGCTAATTGACTGTGTGAGAAAACTTCCAGCATTCTAGAGACCGAGGCTCAGTACCTGCTGGAACTGATACAAAGCTCAAACTTTAGGGGAAATACATTTCTGCTTTCCTCTGTATTAAATAGGAAATATTAAATTATTAAATTCCTTAACTTGCCTTTATATTCTCTTTTCTATACAGATTGCTACAGTGCCTTTCCTGCATTTTTGGACCGCAACTTCGGTGATTCACACCTGCCCATTAACACCTGGGAGTTTTTTTTTGGCTTCTCCATTGTTCATATAATTACATCTATATCTGAACAGTGTAAGAGAGCCAGGGGTTCCTTAGGGAGACCCCCCCCCTTGGGGTGGCCCGGCCTTGTGCCGCCCCCTAATTTTTTTCCCCATCGGAGAATCTTCTTTAAGAGGTAATCTTGCAAATTCAACTGATTCAGCACATGATTTCACGTCAGAGAGTGTCATAAATTCACTTGGGGGGTCCCACGTGGCTTTGTGCATATGAGCCCATACGGTTACTGTATATTGTATTTATAAGAAGCCAATCCATCAACAGCATTAATAATGGGCTTTAATCATTGACTGGAACAATGTTTCATACAAATGGGAGAATATAGATAAGGAAATAATTAAATGGGTGGTTCACCTTTAATGTATATTTTAGTATATTTTAGGATGGCTACTTCTAAGCAACTTTTCCACTGGTCTTCATTAAATGTTTGATACTTTTCGGACGCTTTCCAGCTTTCAAATGGGGGTCATTGACCCCATCAAAAAACAAATGGTCTGTAAGGCTACACATTTATTGTTATTGCTACTTTTCTTCAAATCAGCACATGGTTGCTAGAGTAATTTGGACCCTAGCAACCAGATAGCTTTAATTGCAAACTGGAGAGCTGCTGAAGAAAAAGCTCAATAACTCAAAACCCACAAATAATAAAAAAGGCAAACCAAGTGCAAATTGTATTAGAATATCATTCTCTGCATCATACGAAGAGTTCATTAAAAGGGGAACAACTCTTGATTTCATTTTGGCTGATTATGTCTATTTGTCCCTCTAGGTTTCCACGATGGACAAGAAGCAGAGAAATCCATCTCTTCTGGTAATGCCTCAGTGTAAAACAATCCTCTCTCATCTGAACTGGTGTTTCCCTTTCACTCTTCTATATAAGCTCTCCTTAAGCAGCTGTCTGTCTGCTTCTATCTATCTATCTATCTATCTATCTATCTATCTATCCACACACATACACATATACATACACATACACACACACACACACACACACACATATATATATATATATATATATATATATATATATATATATTGCACTCTTAATCCACAGCTGCCTGGGTGCTGGTCAACACATTAGTATGCAGTGAACAAACAAGCCACACTCCAAGGACTTCATTTTGAAAAATAAAGGTGAAGTTTTATTCTCAACGTTGCGGCTCCTTAAGTGGGGCCGTCTTCAGGAGACTCTACTGAAGACGGCCCCAGTTAAGGAGCCAAAACGTTGAAATAAAACTTCACCTTTATTTTTCAAAATGAAGTCCTTGGAGTGCGGCTTGTTTGTTCACTATATAGATATAGATCTAGATCTAGATATGTGTTGGAGCTGCCTCCAATCACTACGTTTATTAAATTTTCAGAATAAAATGCCCTTATTCCTGGCATGTTTGCCCCATAAAAACCCAAACCCCTTTCTGTCTCTATTCTCCTCAGAGCCAGAGCCACTTAGTATTCTGTCCCTAATGCTTTTTCTTTTTACTTACAGACGCTGTACTCCGTCCTGAAGGACTTCAGGGCGGAATATACGGATTTTGAGGCCCTCGCTTCTTATTATGGTAAAATCCTCTATTATTTATCAGTTCCTAAGGTTGTGCCATTGTTTTATTATTTGTGAATTCCTTTCCCCCTTTAGCTCAGTATTTAACTGAATTGTGTTTTTCCCGCAGAACATCACTATCGGGTCGAATTCGGCGAGAACATCATCCTGTAAGTAAAACATAAATGGACTTGTTACATGTTGGGAATCATTTGCTATTGCCCCAGGGGTAACTGCAAGGGCAATACGGCTGGAAAATGTTTTATTAACATTCAGTGATATCTTTCTTTTTCAGAAAGCACTTCCTTCTAACATGCGATGTGGACCCGAGGATGAGGGCCAAAGAGAACGTTATGCATTACTGGAAAATGCTCCACTCGCTGGTATGTAATGCAGAATAGATGTTTAGATGAATAGGGAACAAATGATATTAGATTGCCAGCTCTTATCTCACGCTGCTTCTTTCTTTATGTTACAGGAAGTGATCAAGAGGGAATATGCCGCCCTCAGGAAATCTGCCAAGCTGCCTCCTGTAAGTGTCACTAGTATAATTATTATTATAGGAGAGGTTAATATTCACTGTGTGTCTCTATAATAATCTAGAACATTATTATTCATTGTATCTCCTGCTCCCCTGGGGGCATCTAAAGTCTCCCATCCAAGTGCCATTTTCACCAGAAACAAAAATGGTTTCATCACAAGCGTTCACATGGCCACAATAATGGCATTGGTACAAAGAAGCGCTTAACATTGACTCTCTTCTTCCACAGGATCATCCAACTCGAGTGCGAAACCGGAGGAAGCAGCTTGAGTATTTGCGGCTGGAGAATGTAAGTTCACCTGGGATCACTGTCCCTGATGCTTTTCTTGGGTGTTTAACCGCTAGATAATGAACTTTGATTGGTCTATTGCAATCGGGACAACGGCACAAGGGGTTATTTGGGGTTTTTTCTCCCTATGATGAGAAAAGGCTGATGCTCATAATTACAATATCACAACATCAGCTGCCGGCAGGGAATCCCACACCCTCACTGCCCTCAGCATATAAAGGTACTATTAGCAGCACATATACAGGCATAATCCTAATTGTCTCCTTTCTTTCCCCTTTGCTCCTATCCTTGTGCCTCCCCTGCGCTCACAGACTATCAACCAACATCTGACCCACCTTCACCATGAGTTCTTGAGGGAGCTGAAGCTAAAGAAAGCTGCTCGGTATGTATTTTGCAATTAACACTTTCAATTACACTTACTGGCACATAACATATTCAAAAAAAAATAGATGTTTTCTCGTACCTCCGGGTGCTTTTGGCCATACTGATAGCACAGAAACTTGTTAAACTTTTTTAGGTCCCTACAACCATAGCATGTATCTCAGCATGTATCACTGGGTGAAGTCTAGCATGGAACTTACTCAGCTCAGTAACTGCCCAATGTGTTACAGTAGGGACAGGTGTGTAGCAGGTATAATGATATTTCTTAGGTACAAGGCTATCTGGCTATTTTAGTCATCCAGTGATCAGAATTGTAGTTGCAATACTTTGGAAACAAATTACAACAATGACCCATTTTTTTCATTTTCTTCCCTTTAAACCTAGTAAGAAACAAGTACACAGTCCTGCAGCTGAAGAAAAGGAGGATGGAGCCCCTGCAGCAGAAGATGAGGAAGCCCTTGATACAGAAGACAGGGAAGAGGAAGCGGAAGGAGCTCCAGCTGAAGACCCTGCAGTGGAGGAGAAGATGATGGAGGAGCAAGCTCCAGCAGAGGAAGAAAAGGAAGAAGAAGCTCCTGGAGCAGCAGAAGAGGAAGCTCTTGCCTCTCAGGAGAAAGGAGAAGGTGCTGAAGATAAGGAAGAAGTGGATGGTCCAACAAATGAAGACACAGCTCCTCCCGCTGAAGAACAGCAAGTCCCTGAAGAGGAGGAGAAAGAAGAGGGAGCGGAAGTAGGAGGTTCTGCAGAAGAACATCAAGCTCCTGGAATGGAGGAGAAGACAGAGGAGCAATCTCCTGCAGTGGAGGAGAAAGAGGAGGGAGCTGATGGTGAAGAAGGGATCATGAAAGATTCTCTGGTGGTGGAGAGGCCGACCCTCCGAAAACAGTTCAGGAAGGCCATCATGAAGAGGCTCCGGAGAGTTTGGGTAATGTATCAATTTACTGACCATTACCCATTATCTAGAGATGCCTCATGTTGTCCAATGCAGCTCCACTTTACTTCCTGCTGTTCTGAGCATTTTCAATGCTGTCTGTTGAGCCCGCAGGCCGATTACTTTGAGGGCACCCAATAGACCAATGTTTGGCTGCCTTTAGGTTGTAAGAGGTTGCTGACAGAGATAAGTCTGCAGATAAAGTGTCGATTCTATAGTAGGCCAATAACAGGGGAGGTAGGTAACGCTTATAGGGCTGCTGGACATCTGGCTTAGATATCCACCTTTGGAAATGGGTTGCTACTGGATAATGGACTGGCGCCAGGTGATCGAAGCGTATAAAAGATTAAATGGCGCAGGCTCAGACTGAGATTCATAATAAGCCAAGGCCTTCCATGTGTAGAGAGACCCAAACAGTCCCCACAGGCCCAACAAATAGTGCGTTCTTAAAGCAAGACCTATAGCGTTTAATATCATAAGGAAACAAGTATGTCTTTATTCTAATGTCAACACTCTATCTTTTCAGCATTCCACCCAAAGACTCGCCGCCTGCTGCTGCTGCTGCTGCCGCCGACCCAACACCATGGCCTAAATCCAAAGAAATCCTAAATGATCCAGGGTGTAAAACCGACTGCCGTTTCTAGGAGTCAGGAAGGAATTTTTACCTATAGTGCAGATTGGTTCCCATAGTACTCTAGGGTTTTTCGCCTTCCTCTGGATCATTGGTCGTTAGGGATGCCCAAATATAAATTAGCTGTCAATTTTAATAAATCCTGTGCTCTCCGACAGGTTTCCCCATATAAAAGTCTCTGTGTTTTTCTTTAATCCCTATGGTGAATATTGAGGGAAGGGGCTCCTGTGCCTCATTCTTCTAAAGATGACTGACCGGTTGTGTGACGGGGCAATTAATACTGCTGGGAGCTGCTCAAAATGGCAGCGTAAGGGTAAAACTGGGTTGTGGTGCGGATACAGTGGTTTATTTGAAGAAGGGAATGGGTTAATATCTCTGCAGGGTTATTTGCTTAATATGTAGATTGATGGGGATGAAAGACATAGGGACACATGTTGATCTCAAATGATTGAAAGGAACTACAAAATTGCTTTACTCCATAGGCCACAATGTAAGCATTTCCATTCAAGTCCATTGCCCTCTTAATATTGGAATTCCATCCACTTCCCACCAGCCTATTTATACTATACCAGACATTTAGTATATGAAGGTGCTTGATATTGGGGAATGCCTGTGCTGGATTTGTTTTTTGGTTACCACTCTCTCCAGGTTATGAGACATCTTTTTGGGGTGGGGGATTCCTGCTAAAGCGATGGAGGAGTATTATATTTCTTCCTGCCCCCACAATGACACACTCCATTGTTTGCTAGACGAGGAAGCCCTTTGAGGGGTAATAAGGAAGGTAGGGGCAAGTTGGGCCAACCCTGCCCCTGGATCCACGAACCCCCCCCCATTGGTGACCTGGGGTCATAAGAGTTAAAACATTGGTGGCCTGGGGCCATAAGAGTTAAAAAAAATTGGTTGCAAGGGGCCCTAAGAGTTAAAAACTTTTATAGCCTGAGACCATAAGAGTTGAAGACATTGGTCGCCTGGGGCCCTAAGAGGTAAAAACATTGGCGGCAAGGTGCCCTATGAGTTAAAAACATTGGTGACAAAGGGGCCCCAAGAGTTAAAAACATTGGTGACAAAGGGGCCCTAAAAATTAAAAACATTGGTGACCTGGGGTACAAAGAGCTAAAAACAATTGTGGCAAGGGACCCTACTACAAATATCCTTATCATCTACAGTGGGGGTACAATATCCCTTATAATACACAATACTCAGAGTTCCCTGTATAACTCAGCCTGTAGCCTTGTGCATTTATATGTGATGTCTATAGCCTTATAATTTACAATGGGGGTTTATTATCCCCTATAATACATTTGTAACAGTCCCCAGTGTAACTCAACCTGCAGTCTTGTGCATTTATATTGAACCCCTCAGTGACTTCTAATGTCCATATCAATTACAGTATAGGGCACAGAATCTGTTTTAATACATAAGGGGTAGTTCCCTGTATAACTCAGCCTGCAGCCTTGTGCCTTTAAATTGTCAAATAACCCCTAAGTGACTTCTAATATCCTTATGAATGACAGTATAGGGTGTACAGTCTCTGTTATAATACATAATACATGAGTTATACAGTGATAGTTCCCTGTATAACTCACCGCAGCCGTGTGCCTTTATATGGATTCTAAAATCCTTATAATTTACAGTAGGGGTACATTATGCATTATAATACACAAAATATACTCATCGTTCCCTGTATAACTCAGCCTGTATCCTTGTTCCTTTATATGGTCCCAGAAATGTTTCACTGTCCCTCTCTACTATAGCACCTCATCTATTCAATTTGGCAAAACTGCTGATCCCCCACATGATAGAAATCGCTGCAGCCCCCAATAATCCAAGACTGGATAAACAAAATGAGTGAATTATACAATTCTGAGGAAATCTCAGCTACAGCCCCTGAATATGTCACTAAATTTACAGCTAAATGGATATACTGGACCCTCTGTAAAGGGGTTGTTCACCTTCCAAAGACTTTTTTCAATTCAGTTGTTTTTAGATTATTCCCTGGAAATGAAAACTTTTTTCAATTACTTTCCATTATTTATGGAAAGTTGAATGTTCCTGTCTCTTGGTGTTTGATTCTAGCAGCTCAGTAAATCAGGTGCAGACTCTGAACTGTTACAATTTTGGAACATTAAGTTGATACATTTCTCAGCAGCATCTCTGAAGTATTAGCAACTATTGTATCAATTCTAACAGCTGCCTGTAATGAAACCCAGAGATTCTGCTCAGCAGGGACAAAGATAAGAAATGTATCAACTAAATGTATCCATTTAGAACAGTTTACAGAGTCGGCGACCCCCAGGGCTGCTTCAGAAGGTAAAAAATGACACTTTACACTTCAATATTTGAAAAACTGCGACACATAGAAAATAGAAAGTCATTGGAAAATGTCATTATTTCTGGTGATCTATCGGAAAACAACTAGTTGTTTGAAGGTGAACCATCCCTTTAATGAGAGGCTGGGTTGTGCTCTGGGCCCCTCGGAAGTGCCAATTTAAAAAAAAGCACCAAAATTGCCTACCTCTACAGCCACTCTGAAGATAATCCTCCCAGCCGCTCCTAAATTAATCCTTCTAGACACTTTGCAGATAATCCTCCCAGCCGCTATGAAGATAATCCACACAACCGCTCTGGAAATAATCCTCCCATCTGCACTGTGGATAATTCACTCAATCCATATTAAGATCATCTGCTCAATCACAACAAAGAAAATCCTCCCAAAAGCTTTTAAATTAATCCTCTCAGTTTCCTCTCAATCGCTCTGAAGATGATCCTCCCAGCTGCTCTGAAGATAATCCTCCCATCTGCACTGCGGATAATTCACTTAGTCCATATGAAGATAATCCTCTCAATCGCAATGAAGAAAATCCTCCCATCCGACCTGAATATAATCCTCCCAGCCGCTCTGAAGATAATCCTCAAAACCGCTCTGGAGATAATCCTCCCATCCAATCTGAAAATAATCCTCACAGCCGTTTCGAATATAATTCTCCCAGCAGCTCTGAGGCTATGGATACACGTGCGGATGTTCGGCGCAGTTTCAGTGCAGTTTTTAAAAAAGCCAACCTCTGCATAAATACGCTAGCAGTTTCAATCTTAGGCATTTTTTTTTTTTTTAAACCGCGTTGCGAACCTCTGTGAAAATCCACATGTGTCAATAGCCTGAAGATACACCTCCCAGCCGTTCTGACGGTAATCCTCCCATCCGACCTGAAGATAATCCAACCTCTCGGAAGATAATCAAGCCACTCTGAAGATAATCCTCAAAGCCGCTCTGAAGATAATCCATCTGCTCTGAAGATAATCCTCCCAGATGCTCTGAAGATAATCCTCCAAGGTGCTCTGAAGATAATCCTCAAAGGGCTCCAAAAATAATCCAGGCACTCTGAAGATAATCCACCCAGACGATCTGAAGATACTCCTCCCAGTCGCTCCGAAGATAATACTCCCAGCCGCTCCAAAGATTATACTCCCAACGCCAGGCCCGGATTTGCGCAAGGCCGCATAGGCCCGGGCCTAGGGTGGCAAAAAATAGGGGCGTTTTTTCGCCGGCGCGCTGGGAAGGCGGGCGCTAGGACCGCGCGGCCGCCTGGTCGGACCGCGCGGCCTAGGGGCGGCCGGGGAAGAAATCCGGCCCTGCCCAACCCTCTGCAAATCACACAAAATGAGGTCTCAAAAGTAATTGCTTAATTGGGCCAACTTCCAAATTCCTTTCTTAAAGAACAAAAAATCATTATCCTATTTATCCAAATTAGCATCCAGGCAATCCTAGCTCCCCAACTGGTAGAAATCTTCAGTACAGGTATGGGACCTGTTATCCAGAATGCTCAGGGTTTTCTGGTAACAAACCTTTCCGTAATTTGAATCCTCATACCTTTAGTCTACTAGAAATTCATTTAAACAATAAATAAACCCAATAGGCTGATTTTGCTTCAAATAAGGATTCATTATCACTTAGTTTGGATCAAGTACAAGGTACTGTTTAATTATTACAGAGAAAAAAAGAAAACTGTTTTTAAAATTTTGGATAATTTGAATAAAATGGAGTCTATGGGAGAAAGCCTTCTTGACATTCAGAGCTTTCTGGATTACAGGTTTCCAGATAACAGATCCCATACCTGTAAAACAAATTAAGCAAGTGGTCCTAGAACTGCCACAAAATATACAACATGAAAAAAACCTTCTGTAGAATTTTACACCAACCACATCACACTAAAAACCTAAAAAATGGGCTCTATGCAAAAAATAACCCACAATATCAACCCCCCAATATCTCCCACAGCAATGCTGGACTAAATACAAACATGTTCTGTACCGACCAAAGCCATAATACTTACCATGAGAGTGTCCCAGGCAAACGTCTTCCTCTGTCTTCTGATCTCTCTTCTATCCCTTCTGCTATATCCTTCTCTTTTCTTCTGCTTCTTATTTGCATATTCCTGATAAAGACAAATGTAAAAAAATCCATTAAAAAACCTATATTATGGGTTTTTTTTGACAACATAAACTTTTCAAATCTGCCATAATTTTTGTACAATTCCATTTCTGTAACAAGATATAGACTAAAAAAATGAAGGAGAAAATATCAAATTGAAGGTCACTTTAGAAACCAACATACTTTAGGTTCCAAGTCCAAAACTCCCACTAACTGTAGGTTCACCCCACAGAATCATAGACTTTTATTTGCAAAATACACACAACCACCAATATGAGCCCATAACCCTTTAGCCCACACAAAAACCTCTGGCTCACTGTCCTGACCTGACTCATAACACTGCTACAGTGCACTATAAGAAAACTAAACCTATGCTAACTGAGCCTCACACTTCCTACTCACTTGGGTCCTGGTTGTGGTTCTCCTGCAAGGTGGCTTCTTCAGTAGATGTGCATCACAGGATGAAGCCTGTGGCTTGTCTCCAATTCTCTTCTAAACTCCACCCCTTTCTATGTGTTTCACTACTCTCACTCCCTCTAGTGGCCAAACACTATATATACAGGTAACATAGATCCAACACAACTCTACACTGCCATCTAGGAGCAGAAGTTGGTAATTACACTGCAATAACTTGTGAATGCCTTTAAAGACAAATGGCACACTGGATGATATGATGCCCACGTTTAAATTTGTGCTACCATGGGTGAAACATATCCCTGAAATGTTTTTCCACTGGCCAGGGCCAGAACTAGGAGCAGGCAGAAGAGGCAGGTCCTACGACTCAATGAAAGGGGGCGCTGGGAGCTACCATTAAAAAGGTCTTCTACCTTCCCCTAGCCCTTTGCTCTCCCCTCCCTCGTCACCCTTCCCTACATTGCTTTCTTTACCCACCCTTCGTCGCATTCTCCTCCCCTCCATTGCTCTCTCCTTCTTTGGGTGCATCCGGGTTGTTCTGCCACCGACAATAAAGTAAATCGCCAGTCGGAAAACATACTCTGCACTTTTTTCCCAAAATGCAGGTAACTTAAGGAACTTTTTATTACCAGCAGGGAAAACATTTTGAGAGAGATTTGCATAAATTCTATTTTCTGTATAATCTTGTCCAGCCGTAGAAGGGATTTTGATCTCCATCTCTTAATTCTGCTAAAAATATATAAACTTTAACTTAGTTACCATCAAGTACAAGACATTGTTTTATTATTAGAGAAAAGGGCAGTCATTTTTAAAAAGTATAGGTATTCCTTTGAACTATTATTCTGCTAAAAACATATAAACTTTAACTTAGTTACCATCAAGTACAAGACATTGTTTTATTATTAGAGAAAAAGGCAGTCATTTTTAAAAAGTATAGGTATTCCTTTGAACTAAGCTTTATGCACTGAATCTAGGTGGCACAATGCTTTAAGACCAGGCTGCTATTCACCGCAATAAACAATTGCTGGGCAGCCCTATCTGTAAAAATAGGAGGTGGTTAAGACCGACCTCTCCCTCCTACAAGATGACCTCCAGACACTGACACAGAGGACAACTGGAGCGGAGAGAAGGATCTAAAGATTAGAGGACATGTGCAACCCCCTGGGGGTACAAGTGCACACTCTACAAAGCCAAAACCCAACCCTGGCATCCAAACTGGACAACAAGGAAAACAGGCAGCTCAGGAATGCCTAAGTTTGCTTTTAGACTGTACAGAGAGATCTCAAAAAATAGGGAAGCACAATTCAGCAGGAACAGTCCATAAGTTGCTCACAGCCTGAACAGAGTTCCCATAACTATGGCAGCATAGGCAATCCCCTGTAATAAGCACAATTCAGCAGGAACATTCCCAAACTTTGCTCATAGCCTGTCAGAGAGATCTCAAAAAAATATGGCAGCATAGGAATTCCCCTGTACTAAGCACAATTCAGCAGGAACAGTGCCTAAGTTTACTCATCACCTGTATAGAGAGTTCCCATAAAACAATGGCAGCCGACCACCGTGATGATAGTCAATGTTCATGGGTCAAAGATCATGTGTCAAATGG
Organism: Xenopus laevis; assembly: GCF_017654675.1. Lineage (NCBI taxonomy): Eukaryota > Metazoa > Chordata > Amphibia > Anura > Pipidae > Xenopus > Xenopus laevis. Next base: position 65,569,592 of record NC_054384.1, read on the forward strand.
CATGGGACAAAGGTCATGGGTCAAATGGCATTGGTCAAATGTTTGGGTCAGAGGGCAATCCACCAAAGCATATGGCTGCACATATCGAACCCTATGATGGTGGTCAAAGGTCATGGTTCAAAGGTCATGAATCAGGGGTAACTCCCTCAAAGCAGATGGCGGCAAGGTCATGGGTCAGAGGGGACTCTGACAAAGCAGAAGGCTGCAAGAGCCACACCAAGGCAGACAAATGACAACCATTATGGCAGTCAATGGTCAAAGGTCAAATGGCATGGGTCAAAAGAGTGTACTCCGCCAAAGCAGATGGCTGCAAGAGTGCCCTTGAAGAAACGTAAGCAACTCCGCCAAAGCAGAAGGCTGCAAGAACCCACATGGCAGATGAGTGTGCCTCATGATGATGGTCAATGGTCATGGGTCAAAGGTCATGGGTCAAAAGGGACTCTGACAAAGCAGATGGCTGCAAGAACCCACATGGCAGGTGAGCGTACCTCATGATGACGGTCAATGGTCATGGGTCAAAGGTCATAGGTCAGAGGGCACTCCACCAAAGCAGATGGCTGCAAGAGCCCCCACAGCTGATAAGAAAACCCCATGATGGCTGTCATGAAGGTCATGTGTCAAAAGTCGAAGGTCTAATGGCATTGAAGGCCGTCCAAGTAAAGGTACAGCTGCAAATTATGTTGTGCTGATCACACGAAGAAACTGGAGGGATATTGTTACATTTTTGTTTGACTTCCATACTCAGATTTTAACTTGGTGCTTACTAGCAGGGTGAAGGCAGGCTGGTATCACCTGTTGCAATAAAGAGCATGGGTTAAAGGTCATGCATAAAATACAAAGAATATAAATTGGTGTTTACGAAAAAAATACCTCCGTTAGAATAAGGGCACAGCTAGGGGTCTGACTGGATGGCCTAGCAGAGGAATAAGCAAACCCCATGATGGAGACCAAATTGCATGGATCAGAGGCAACTCCCTCAAAGCAGATGGTGGCAACAGCCACAAAGGCAGACAAGTGATAACCATTGTGGTGGTCAAATTGTATGGGTCAAAGGTAATGGGTCAGCAGGCACTCCGCCAAAGCAGATGCTGCAAGAGCCCACAGGGCAGATGAGCATACCTCATGATAACAGTCAACTGTCATGGGTCAAAGGTCATGTGTAAAATGGCATGGGTCATAGGGCACTCTGACAAAGCAGATGGCTGCAAGAGCCACCAAGGCAGACACGTGACAACTATTGTGGTGATCAAAGGTCATGGGTCAGATAGCACTCTGCCAAAGCAGATGGCTGCAAGAGCCCACATGGCAGATGAGTATACCTCATGATGACGGTCAATGGTCATGAGTCAAAGGTCATGTGCAAAATTTGAGGGTTAGGTTAACCAGGAAGAGAGGGTGAAGTGAGTAAGATCAGAGTAAGGGGTCATGCAGGGTAACCTAGCACATGAATTAGTGAACCTCATTATGGCGGTCAAAGGGCTTGGGTTCAAGGTCATAGGTAAATGGCATGGGTCAAAGGGCATGGGTTAAAAGGTACTCCATCAAAGCAGAAGGCTGAAATATCCATAAAGGAAGATGCTTGGGTTAGATAGTTGAGCTTTTGATTAAAAAGTTAGGGGAATTGAAGTGAGCAGAGTTAAGGGACCATGGGGCAAAGGGGACCCCACAAGAGCAAATGTTGGTCAAAGTTCATGGTTTAAAGATAATTGGTTTAATGACATGGGTGAAAGGGCACTCCACCAAAGAACATGACTGCAACAGTCCCCAAGGCAGATAAGCGAACCTAATGATGGTGCTCAAAGGTCATGCGTCAAAGGTCATGGGTCTCTGACTAAGCAGGCGGTGGCAAGAGCCACCAAGGCAGACAAGTGAAAACCATTGTGGTGATCAAAGGTCATGGGTCAAAGGCCATGGGTCAGATAGCACTCTGCCAAAGCAGATGGCTGCAAGAGCCCACAGGGCAGATAAGCGTACCTCATAACGGTCAATGGTCATGTTTAAAGTGGCATGAGTCAAAGGTCATGGGTCAGAGGGAAGTCTGTCAAAGCAGGTGGCTGCAAGAGCCACCAAGGCAGACAAGTGACAACCATTATGGTGGTCATAGGTCATGGGTCAAAGGTATTGGGTCAAATGAGGGAATTCTGACAAAGCAGATGGTTGCAAGAGCCCCCAAGGCTAAGATCAGCAACCACAATGATGGTGGTCAATGTTCACGGGTCAAAGATCATGGTTTGAAAGTCATGGGTCAGAGGGAACTCCGATCACTGCCCTCTACAGAGAGACTGCATAAAACGATTGCAGCATATGTATTCCGCTGTACTAAGCACAATTCAGCAGGAGCAGTCCCTAAGTTTGCTCATAAACTCTACAGAGAGATCCCAAAAAACGATGGTAGCATATGTATTCCCCTGTACTAAGCACAATTCACCAGGAACAATCCCCTAAATTAGCTAATATACTGTACAGAGATCCCATTCAACTATGGAAGCAAGGTATTCCCTTGAACTAAGTACAATCAGCAGGAACAGTCCCCTATTTTTGCTCATAGCCTGCACAGAGAGATCCCATAAAACTTTGGAAGCATAGGAATTCCTCTGTACTAAGCACAGTTCAGCGGGAAAAGCACTAATGTTTGATTAAATCTTGTATAGAGAGATCCCATAAAATGATGGCAGCATAGGTATTCCCCTGTACTAAGCATAATTCAGCAGGAACATTATCTAAGGAATGTGGGGTGACAGCATATCTCATAGAGGGATCCCTCTTCCTACATGCAGCGCTGCTTGTTTTTAATTTGTTTTTAACCAGTACGACATGGCATTATGGTAAATAAATATGGCCTTGTATTGATATTTTAAAATGTGTTTACTTATTACAATACAGTATTATGGGGCGTTGTGGCTAAGGGATTAAGTCCCAATAGATAGATAGATAGATAGATAGATAGATAGATAGATAGATAGATAGATAGATAGATAGATAGATATATGGATATATATGGGTCACTAGTTTTCCTTCTCCTTTAAGATTGGTTGTGATCTAATAAAGACAATCTTCTAATTTAAAGCATAAGCAGTGAATAACAGGCCCGAAGTAGCAATGGGCCTGTTACATGGCATATTTAAAATGTAATTAGATGTAGACACACAGTGACGCACTTTCCTACCTCTACAGTCACAACAGCATGTTGGGAGTGGCGCTCTTTCTGCAGATAATCCTCCCAGCCGCTCTGAAGATACTCCGGACGCTCTGAAGGTAATCTTCCAAGACACTCTGAAGATAATCCAGCCGCTCTAAAGATTATCGAGCCTATCTGAAGATGTTCCAGCTGCTCCTCCCAGGAACTCTGCAGAGAAATCTTCCAGACGCTCTGCAGAGAAAACTCTAAATCCTTCTGAATATAATCTTTACAGCAGCTCTGAATACAATCCTCCCTACCGCTCAGTAGATAATCCTCAAAACTGCTCTGAAGATAATCCTCCCTACCGCTCAGTAGATAATCCTCAAAACTGCTCTGAAGATAATCCAGCTGCTCCAAATATTATCCAGCTGCTTTGCAGATAATCCTCCCAGCCGCTCTGCAAATAATAACACAAAATGAGGTATCAAAAGTATTAACTCACCAAGAAATAGAGGAGGTCCAGGTGCACCACCCTGAACCTTCAGCTAGGGGAGCAGATGAAAACGGTATTATGATGGAGCAGGCACTCATGGAACAATCTTCGACAGATGTGTAAAAAGAACGTAGTTTATTCAGAACTCAAAGGTACATTCTTTTTATATGTCTGTCTTAAAGATTGTTCCATGAGTGCCTGCTCCATCATTATACAGTTTTACAAGCTGACAATCTTAGCTCTCATGTGCAACAGCATCCCTCCCCTACTACCCTGGCAGCTTTACACCAGGCTGAGAAAACATATCCTTATTACTTGCATAATAAAACTAAAAAGAAACTACTCGTGTGTGTGGTCTGCACGGGGCGCTGAGCAGATGTGTGTTCTGGAGCTCCGTGACAACTATCCTGAATACCCCGGTGGCAACTGGCTAGAAGCTCAAATCCTATAAGTATGGCATACCCGACACCACTTCACACTATGGGTGGCAACAAGACCCAGAGAGAAAGCCCAGATGCAGCCGCCAGGCTGGAACACTATGCCCGGACTGCTCCAAAATATAGCAGCGTATCCCTTTCGCCGGAAGAAGAGAACACCACGCCAGCAACAATGCTTCAGCAATGGCAGCATAGGAATTCCCCTGTACTAAGCCCAATTCAGCAGGAACAATCCACTACGTTTGCTAGTTTGCTCATAGAATCTACAGAGAGATCGCATAAACCTATGGCAGCATAGATATTCCTCCTTACTAAGCACAATTCAGGAGGAAAAGACCCTAAGATTGCTCATAGCCTGTACAGAGAGATTCCATGAATCTATGGCTGCATAGGTGTTCCCCCGCTGTATTAAATGGATACTGTCATGGGAAAACATGTTTTTTTCAAACGCATCAGTTAATAGTGCTGCTCCAGCAGGCTTCTGCTCTGAAATTCATTCCTCAAAAGAGCAAACAGATTTTTTTTAGATTTAGTTTTTAAATTTGACATAAGGCTAGACATATTGTCAGTTTCCCAGGTGCCCAGTCATGTGACTTGTGCCAGCATTTTAGGATGGAACTGCTTTCTGGCAGGCTGTTATTTCTCCTAAATGTAACTGAATTTGTCTCAGTGGGACTTGGCTTTTATTATTGAGTGTTGTTCTTAGATCTACCAGGGAGCCGTTATCTTGGGCTAGGGAGCTGCTATCTGGTAACCTTCCTATTGTTATTTTGTTAGGCTGCTGGTGCTTGCAGTACAGCAGTAAAGAGTGACTGAAGTTTATCAGAGCACAAGTCATATGACTGGGGGCACTTGGGAAATTGACAATATGTCTAGCCCCATGTCAGATTTCAAAATTAAATATAAAAAAAAAATCAGTTTGCTCTTTGAAAACGGATTTCAGCGCAGAATTCTGTTGGCACAACACTATTAACTGATGTGTTTTGAAACAAACATGTTTTCCCATGACCGTATCCCTTAATCACAATTCAGCAGGAACAGACCACTAAGTTTGCTCATAGACTGTACAGGGAGATCGCATAAAGTTGTGACAGCATAGGTATTCCACTCTACTAAGCACAATCCAGCAGGAACAGTCCCCTAAATTTGCTCATAGCCTTTAGAGATAGATCCCATAAAACTATGGCAGAATAGGTATTCCCCTATAATAAGCCCAATTCAGCAGAAACAGTCTCTAAGTTTCCTCATAGCCTGTACATCGAGATCCCATAAAAACTATGGCTGCATATGTATTCCCCTGTACTAAGTACAGTTTAGCTGGAACAGTCCGTAAGTTTGCTCAAAGCCTGTACAGAGAGATCCCTGTATAACTCAACCTGCAGCCTTGTGCCTTTTTATGTTGTAGAACCCCGGCCCAGTGCCCAAGGCCCACCCCAGATTCTGCCAAGCCCACTCCACAGTAAAAAGCCCACATAGACATCAGCGCTACAAACTAACCCCCCACACATAATTTATAAAAAGCCACTGGTGGTCAGGACCACCCTACAAGTTAAAAAAAATCATTGCTGGCCAGCACCCTCCCCCTATAAATTAAAAAATACAAAAACCTTTGCACCAGGATCCCCAAAAAAACATTGGTGGCCATGGCCCCCTCTTAAAAGTTAAGAAACATTGGTGATCAGGGGCCCCATAGAATATTTAAAAAAAAAAAAAAAAACATTGGTAGCAAGGGGCCCCATAGAATATTTTTAAAAAACACATTGGTGGCCAGGGGCCTATATAGTACTAACATAATACCATACCTCCCAACATTTTGGAAATAAAAAGAGGGGCAAAAAGTTGGTGCAAATATTTTTTGACCACGCTCATTTTTGTGGCCACACTCCCTAAGTACCATGTTCATTTTACAAAATTTGTCGGGTTATAAAAGTTTGAACATATTTCTGTGAATTTCCCTTTAAGCTGTGAGTCCCAAGGGACCTGTTATCTTATATTGTTACAAATACTTATTTGCGTATCTCGAAATTGTTACAAAAGTATCTTATCTGCTGCTCTGGCTGTTCTGGGCTCTCTGCCAAAAGCCAATTAAGTTAGCAACTTTGTTTCTTTTTCTGGCTGTTCAGTGCACAGAAAAACTGGACTTTCCAGTACAAACGAGGGACTGCGGGTTGAGCAAAAGAGAGACTGTCCGTCTAAAAATGGGACAGTTGGGAAATATGTAATACATTAGTAGCCAGGGGTTTAATAAAATAAAAAACACATTGTTCAGTGGACCGTACTTCTTACCTGGCTTTGGGTCCTTTCGAGGCTTCAGGACTTCAACTTCGGGTCTTTTTGTGACGTTGGGTCTTTTCGCAGCTTTGAAGACCCCCCACATGGTCTGTCATTTCAGGTACTGCAAAATCAACACATTTACAGCATTAATTTGTGGGGCAAAGATAGAAAAATGTACATTCACCCAAAAAAACATCTATTTTCAGAAAGTAGACATTCCCCTGAATCCAAATTGGGTGTGCATGTCTTTCTACTCTGAAGCACCAAGCTGCGAGCCTTTCCTAAATTTGGTGATTTTGGAGATAGTTATGAAAATCACCTCATAACTTCTACCTTGCAGCATCTTACCTGCCACATACTATTAGGTAACAAGATAAATCAACAGTTTTAGGGGGGAAAAAAGCAAAAATGATAAAAACGAAGAACTAAAACAAAGTGACCGGCGTTCCCTGTAGAATTCAGCCTGCAACTTTGTGCATTTATATTGTGACAAAACCTCAGTGACTTACTGTGGAGGTACAATATCTCTTATAATACATGAGTGGAACTCAGAGATCCCTGTATATCTCAGCCTGCTACCCTGTGTCTTTAGAAGATCAAAGAACCCCACACTAACATCTAATATTCTAATCATTTAAAGTCGGGGGTATGTTATCTACTATAATACACGAGTCATACTCATGTATACACAGCCTGAAGCCATTTCCTTTATATGGCCACAAATCCTATTAGAGACATTGGATATAGTTATCGGTTAAAGAAGGGGTTACATTGTCTCTTATAATACATGAGTGGAGCGGTACTCAGAGTACACCGTATTACCCAGCCTATAGCCTTGTGCCTTCATAAAGTCAAGAAAACCCTCAGTGGGGGGCGTGTCCTGATGCCACACTAGTACAGACGCATTTCCCTGGAGCTCCGGCTTTACTACCTCTTTTAGCCTGTTAAAAGTCGCATAACCCGCTGTCATGAGAAGGAATCAAAAGGCACAAACTACTAGCCTTACCCCGAAACCAGCGGGAGTGAAAAAAAACCGGGACATCGAGAAATTCTTTGGGAAACCAGCAGAAGAAGTAGAGCAGTCGGACGATTCAAATATGGCGGATGTGGAAGATACGCAGGGCCTCAACCCGAGCCCGGCCTGCACTACACCAGACCTTACTGCCATACACGCTCTTCTAGCAGACCTGCCTAACAAATTTGACCTCGCCCAGCTGCTTACCGACATTAAATCGTCGATTAAACAAGAAGTCACAGTGCTGCAAACGGAGCTATGTAAGCTTACCGATAGGATGACGACATTAGAAGCATCGCAGCAGGCCGCGGCACGCAAAACAAGCCATCTGTCCACTAAAGTCAGTAAGCAAGACCGACAGATATTCTTTCTACGTAGAGCCATGGAAGATTCCGAGAACAGGAACAGAAGATGTAATATCCGAATTCGAGGCATCCCAGAAGAAGTAGATCTGCCGGACGCCCGCCAACTAACAGTCTCTTTTTCGGCAGCTACTAGGCCTTGATAAAGACGCCCCTCTACGCATTGAAAGGTTTCATAGGGTGATGTCAGGCAGGCAAGGGAAACCTAGAGACGTACTATGCTGTCTCCATCACTTTACTCAGAAAGAAGAAATCCTTCGCAAGGCAAGAGACGCCACAGATCTTAAAATGGAAGGGTTCAAGAATCGAACTATACCAAGATCTGGCACACTGTACGATATTACAATGCAGACTTCAAAATTAGTTGCCGCAAGTTATCGCCCATGTTAGTTTTTTTTAGTTTTGGTTGACTTTACCTTACTATAGACTACTAAGAAGCTTAATTGGCCTTGTTCCCCAGGTTTTGCCACATGAGACTAGCAGGGACAACGATAGGGTGCCACTCTTTATTGCCAAATATCTATAACTTTGCAGTTACTGACGGCACATTTACCACCGGCTTTGGGACGCGCACGTCTCAAGAGCCAAGTACCGCATTTATGATCCAAGTAACTGTTGGTTTACCGCACCATAGGACTCCCTTCTATGAAGAGACACATGGGACATATCTATGGACGCAATGAATCCCACCCTACTGCTTATCCTGGCAAGGTTCCCCTTTGAAGTGCATAGCAGCCATAGTTTATAAAGGAACCAGAGCTACTTAAAGGGGAAGGAAACCTAGTCGGCGCAAAGCCCCCACCCCCCCTCCCGTTTGTTGCCCACCCTCCCTCCTCCCCCCTGGCCTACCCGTCCCGCTGGGCAACAAACGGGAGGGGGGGGTGGGGGGTTTGCGCCGACTAGGTTACCTTCCCCTTTAAGCTATTTCTAGGTAGAACTATCACAATTGGCAGTATGGAAATTTCATCTACTACGCAATCCATATATGTTTTTCGCATTACAATGTTATTAATATCAGGTCTGACTACCTCTGTTTACAAGTTGTTCAATGCTATAACTGTTAATTTAATGCCATTCATACAATAACATTTTTGTTTACAGCCTAGGGACATTTGTTTGTTAATTTGTCTGCCTTGAATGCGACTGACACGGCCAACAGGTATAATATAGCTCCTGGTATGACCATGGTGCAGGGAACAATTTGCATCTTAACCCTTTGGCTCCTAGCTTATATATGTACATGCTAGCCGTTATGTTTTCATTGCCAGCATTTGCCGACCTACCGCTCGGTCGCATCAACTCAGACACGCTAGATTCATATTTGTCACTATATAAAGATGTTAAGTACCATGTTATTCTTATGCATTAGGCCCCAGTTCTATAATCCCACGATTAGGACAGCACATGTTGTTACACATATACTTTCTCTAGAGTAAACCTCAGCTCCTCCCCAGATGGTTTGTCCTCAGGTTCACAACCCTCCCTACGCTCTTTATATATTTTAACTATACAGAAGTAATGTTTTAACATACTATCCGGTGGTACGAGCGCGCTACTATTATAATCTTAGCAAAGGGGAACTATCTCTTGCCACACACCGCTTCTACATCTCCTCTTGAACTCATTTACCCCACCCCTTTCTTTACTACTGACTTCTCCTCCCCATTCCTCCCCACACTCTAAGTCCTAACCTTCGGCCTCACCTCCCACTTTACTTTCTTCCACTACTTCATCCCCTTTCTACCTCTTTCTATCCCCCTCCTTTTTTTTTTCTTCTTCTCTTCTCCTCTCTCATTTCCTTAGTTTCTCCTCCTTTACCCTCTTATCCTCCACTTTAACCCCTGAGTTTGCTACACTTCTCCCCGCTAATCCCGCCTTGTGACCCTCTTTCTGATCCTCACACCTATAGTACACAACTTTATCACCACACTCATGGCAGTCCATGACTTACATCCTCCACAGAGCTCTCACAGTCATGAAGCTCACACAAAGGTAAACATAGTAAGCATAAATGCTAATGGAATTAACTCACCTCAGAAACGGATCTTATTAAGTTCAGAATTGAGACGACTAAAAGCACATGTTGCCTTCGTACAAGAGACTCATTTTAAGGTGTCCTCATCCTACCGATGGACTAATAAATACTTCCCAGAAATGTACAGCAGTATCCCCAGACCAATAAGACAAAGGGCACAGCGATTCTGTTTGAGAAACACTTTAACTTCAAAGTGTCGGCTACCAAAAAAGACCCAGCTGGACGATATATTTTTGTGAGGGGCACACTAGATACCCAAAAGATTACTTTTGCCAAAAGCGACAGGACAAAACTTTTCACACAATTGCAGAGATCTTACTCAGATTCTCCGAAGAAATCCTCATACTAGGGGGAGATTTCAACATCCCTATGGATCCCCAAATTGACTGTTCTGCCGGAAAATCCAGCGTTCCCCACCGCATTATTCACTAAAAGATCACAAAAGATTTACATCAACTACAGGTAGTAGATGCCTGGCGACTAGTCAGGCCTAAGGAAAGAGACTATACTTTTTATTCTGCTAGGCACAGCCTATACACCAGAATAGATCATTTTTTTCTATCTCAGCACCATCTGAGTGCGATAGGAGGCGCAGACATACACACTTGCACATGGTCGGATCACGCCCCCATATCCATGCAACTCTCCCTTAAAACAAATATCTCAAAATGGAGTAACTGGAAATTAAATGAGTCAATACTGAAAGATAATAATGTCCTGAATGAGGTTAAAACAGCTATTGCAAACTATTTCAGGGAGAATGTCATGGCAGATGTCAACCCGGTGACCATATGGGAGGCCCATAAATGCTGCATTAGAGGGACGTTGATCCAATTATGTTCCAAAAGGAAGAAAGTGCATCAAACTAAACAGAACTCACTCTTGGCTGAGGTCAGGAATCTCGAAATGGCACATAAAAAGGCACCAACTACGGAACTATATACACCAGACTTACCGCATCACGGCAAGCCCTAGCGGAACACCATAAACTTTTTATGGAAAAGGTCATTTCAGAATGAGACACCGTTTCTATGAGCACGGGGACAAGAGTGGCAAGCTACTGGCCCGATTGCTGAAAGCGAGAGTCATTAAAAATCCCATACACTGCTTACGGAACAAACAAGGTGATAAAACTTCAACATAGCCTACAGATTGCTCAAGAATTTCAGAAATACTACTCAGAGCTGTACCAAATTGACTCTCCCACAACTGTTGACGGCCTTCCAAGAGCAGAGGCTATAGAAGCTTTCCTAGACAAGTTACCTATACCACGATTATCAGACTCGCAGAAATCGCTTATGGAAGCCGATATCACAGCGGAGGAAGTCTTTCAGGCGATTAAGACATCTCCAAATGGCAAAAGCCCCGGACCAGACGGCTACCCCGCGGGGTATTATAAAGAGTGCTCAGATCTGCTTATACCACACCTGACAAGAACCTTTAATGCTCTCCAAAATAACACTGCGCTTTCCTCTGACTCCTTGCAAGCTCATATCACTCTTCTTCTGAAAACGAATAAAAATTCAGAAGATCCAGGTAACTACAGACCAATATCACTAATCAATGCAGATGTGAAGATATTAGCAAAGATAGCGGCATCTAGAATACAAACATCCTTTAGTTATCTTATAGGTCTGGATCAAGCCGGCTTTATACCTGGAAGAGAGTCGAGAAATAACACCAATAAATTGATCAACATACTCCACCATGCAAAGCACAAAAAAATCCTCATGCTTCTGTCCGCCGATGCTGAAAAAGCATTTGACAGGGTCGAATGGGCTTATATGTTCTCCTGCCTCTCCAGGTTCGGCTTCGGGGACCGCCTGTGCCAGTGGATTCAATCTCTCTAACCGGTAGCTAGGGTTAGAGTGAACGGAGTACTCTCTCAGCGCTTACCCATCAAAAACGGCACAAGACAAGGGTGCCCCTTCTCACGTACCCTTTTTGCCCTGGCTTTGGAACCCCTGCTCATATCTATTAGATTGAATGCAGATATATCAGGGATTTCCATAAAAGACAAACAATATAAAGTAGCAGCGTACGCCGACGACCTTTTTTTCCTGACAAAACCGCTAACCTCAATCACAAGCCTGAACAATCTCTGAGATATTTGGCAAGCTTAGCAACTTCAAAATTAATTTTCTTAAATCGCAAGCATTAAACGTATCGCTCAGCCAAAACACAATTCAGCGACGCTCAAACAACTTCTCATACAGCTGGGCAAACCGGCAGATCACTTACCTACGAATAACTATTACTAAAGACTATGAAGAATGGACTGATACCAACTGTAAACTGCTATACGCAAACATTCATAAAGATCTACGGAATTGGACCAAACAACCCCTGTCCTGGATAGGTAGAATCAATGTGGTCAAGATGAACATAATACTTTACCTATTCCAGTGTGTACCTCTACTATATTCAACCAATTGGCTAAAATCTTTTCAATCTGAAAGCACCAAATTCATCTGGCAGGACCACCCACCACGGCTTAAAGCTGCCATCTTACATAAGAAAAATTCGGAAGGAGGTCTTGCCCTCCCGGACTGTGCCAGATACCTAAAAGCAGCAGCACTTGCTCGTATAATTGACTGGTCGCACCACCTAGATAAATTAGGACTGGGTGGAGATTGAGCATCAATCCACAGCCACACATTTGATCCACCTGCCATGGTTTGACAAGATCCATCGAAGGATATTACACAATTCCCACCCCCTATTGAAAAGCACGCTAAATACTTGGGACCGGGTTAGTGGCAAATCCAAAATATCGGCATACCCATCTCCGCTCATACCAGTTACAAATAACCCAGCATTTCCATCTGCACTCAAGCCTACCGCCTTCCGAGAATGGCTGGTAGATGGACATCTACAAATTGCCCATATAATGGAACAGGGACAATTAGCAGATTTAAATCTTCTTAGACGGGCCAGGCCGACAGTAAATTTGCAAGATTATCAATACTGCTAGTTTAAGCATTTTTTTGGGTATCTAGGTGGCGCTAACAAATTAGGACAACCCCTTACGCCCTTTGAGACTCTATGCACTAGAGAAACCCCCCTAAACATAGAATCTCTTCAATATATGATATGCTATCAAGTGAGTGTGAGAGAAAGCAGCTGCCTTTTGTCCAGGCATGGGAGTGGGACCTAGGACTGGACGTCTCAGAAGAACTCATCCAGAAATGGATTCCCAGTCTAATTTACAGCTCTAGATGTTGCAAGATCCAGGAGTTAAATTATAAAATCTTAAGTAGATGGTATTACACCCCAGAAAAATTACATAAGATTTATCCAACCACGAGTAACCCCTGCTGGAGGTGTAAAGCAGATATAGGCACGTTACTACACATATTCTGGGACTGCCCAGCTCTCACAAACTACTGGCAGGTAGTTCTGAAAGCCTGTTCCCAGGTGCTAGGAAGAGATCTATCCTTATCACCAGCCCGCATACTCTTTGGGACACAGAAAATACGGAGGGGATCCCCGATACTACTCTGGAGTATCATCTTCTTAACTCAGCCAAAATCCTAATCCCTAGACTCTGGAAATCCACTATACCACCAACCAGTAAAGAATGGATAGGGAAGGTTAACGAATTAGCAAAATTTGAGGAATTATCTACATTCACAGAAAAACAACACTCTAGCTTTTAGGGCTACATGGCTGAGGTGGTATTTATACAGGGACTCTGCGGAATATAGACAACTTCTGAACTCCAAAACTCACATAACACAGATCGTTATTAGGGGTTTCTTCAATCTGTACTCTGAGCATTACTACACATTGTTAACATGCTATATCCCTTCTACCCGTATAACCTTGAGGGGACTGTAATTCTTGCTGTATTGCCTTTGTGTAATGCTTTGTTTAAAAACGATGCCTGAGTCGTGATGCTTTTCGTTCATTTTGTTGTTTCCCCCCTGCTCACTTTCTCCACTCCCCCTCCTTTTTCCCTTCTGTATCCCACCCCCCCCATCTCCTTTTTGGAAAACAATAAAAATGCATTATACAAAAAAAAAAAAAAGAAAAGAAAACCCTCAATAACGTTACAAACTAGGGGTAGCAGTATCCGTTATAATACATTAGTTCTATTCTCCTGTATAACACAGCATGGCAGCCTTCTGCCTTTATAATGGTCTCATAATGCCTCAATGTCTTCTAACATCCTTACAATTTACAGTAGGGGGTACAGTATCCTTAATAGTATATGAGTGATAGTCACCTGACTAACTCATTCTGCAACCTTGTGCCTTGAAATGGTAACAGAACCCCTAAGAGATTTCTAAAATCCTTATAATTTCAGCAGCTTCCTGCAGCTTTGTACCTTTATATGGTCACAGAACCCTGAGTGACATCTGCTATTCTTATATAAAGTAGGGGTACATATCCCTAATAATAACATGAGCGACACTCAGGGTTTCCTGTACAGCTCAGTCTGTAGCCCTGTGGCTTTATATCAGTGGTCCCCAACCAGTGGCTCGTGAGCAAAATGTGGCTCACCAATCCCTTGGATGTTGCTCCCAGTGTTCTCAATGCAGGTACGAATTTTTGAAATCTTAGCTTGGAAGCAAGTTTAAGTTGCATAAAAACTAGGTGTACTGCCAAATAGAAGCTTCTGTGGGCTGACAGTGCACATAAAGGCTACCAAATAGCCACCCACAGCCCTTGTTTTGCACCCCTGGAACAATTTTTATGTTTTTGTTGCTCGCTGATTCTTCTACATTTGAATGTGGCTTGTGGGTAAAAAAGGTTGAGGACTCCCTCTTTATATGGTCACAGAACCCCCTCAGTGAGTTTTTAACTTCACTTACAATTTACAGCAGGGATAGTACAGGTATGGGACCTGTTATCCAGATGCTCGGGGTTTACTAGAAACTCATTTAAACATGAAATAAACCATAGGCTGGTTTTGCTTCCAATAAGGATTAATTATATCTTAGTTGGGATCAAGGTACACAGCTACGGTTTTATTATTAGAGAGAAAAAGGAAATCATTTTTTAAATTTGGATTATTTGGATAAAATGGAGTCTATGGGAGACAGCCATTCCGTAATTTGGAGGCTTTCTGGATATTGGGTTTCGGATACCTGTATATAAAACATGAGAAATATTCAGAAAACTTGTATAACTCAGCCTGCAGCTTGTGCCTTTATATAGTCCAATAACCCCTCAGGGACATCTAATATCCTTATCATTTACAGTAGGGGGTACATTCTCTCTCATAATACATGAGTGATCCTTCTGAGTTCCCTTGTATCACTCAGCCTGCAGTTTAAGGGGCAAATTCACTAAGCACCGAAAGCGCGCGCGTATTTTCGTTACTTCGCAGATTCAGTGTTAATTCGCACCCTTACGCCTGGCGAATTTGCGCCAATGGATGTAACTACGCAAATTCACTAACACGCGCATTGTTCTGAACGCTACCTTTTACGCTAGACTTCCTTCACCACCTCAGACCAGGCGAAGCGCAATAGAGTAGATAGGGATTGCTTCAAAAAAAAGTCCCAAAAACCCTGGCGTTTTTTTTTCTATTATGGGCGATAGGCTGAAAACGATGGAAATTTTTTTTGGGCCTCCCTCCTTCCCCCCTACATTTCCTAACTCATGGCAACTTAACTATACAGTGGGCACATGTGTAGGGCAAAATAAAAATTTTTATTTGCTGTTTTGAAGGTTTCCCAGTGTAGTTCTGCTACATATACCTCCATTGTAACTTCAATTTGGCGCCGTATGCCAATTAACCATCGCTAGCGTAACTTCGCTTTGCTTGGCGAATGAACGCAAGCGCAACCTTACGCTACCCCTGAGCGCAACTTCGGATTTTAGTGAATTTGCGGAGCGCTGGCGAAAATACGCCTGGCGAAGTGCAGCGAAGCGTGGCAAAGCGGACGCCAGCGCAACTATGATTCTTAATGAATGTCCATATAAGAGTTTTACTTTAGTCCCTTTGTAAATTGTATAATGAAGCAATTGAATGATTAATGAATAAAAAAACAACCCCTGTTTTGTTTAAAGGGTAAGGCATTTTTAGTAGCTTAAGGCACATAATGTTTCAATGTCCTTAATATATTGATAATGGGTTAAGTGCAGAGGATTTCTTCTATGTGTCTATGTGAATTTTGTGGTCACCCTCATTGCACCCTCCCCCCCGCTTAAAGTTTTTAAAAAATTAGTGGTGGAAAGTAACAGATTTTTCGAACTTTTTTGGTCCTATTGGAAAATGATGGAGGAGAAGAGCTCCTGCAGAAGGAAAAGAAAAGGAAGAAAGAAGCTCCTGAGGCAGGCAGACAGAGGAAGCTCTTGCCTCGTCATGGAGAAAGAGAAAGGAGCTGAGATAACGATGAATTGCTCAACAAATGAAGAAAACAGCTTCCTCCCGCTGGAGAACAGCAAGTCCTGAATAAGAGGAGAAGAAGAGGGAGCAGAAGTAGGAGGTTTCTGCAGAAGACATCAAGTCCCTGGAATGGAGGAGAAGACGAGGAGGACACATCTCCTGCAGTGGAGGAGAAAGAGAGGGAGCTGATGGTGAAGAAGAGATCATCAAGAGATTCCTCTGGTGGAGGGAGGCCGACCCTCTCGAAAACAGTTTTAGGAAGGCATCATGAAAGAGCTCCGGAGAGGTTTGGGTAATGTATCATATTTACTGACAATTACCGCATTATCTAGAGATGCCGTTGTCCAATGCCAGCTCCTTTACTCCTGGCAGTTCTGAGGCATTTTCAAATCAGAACAATAAAGGAAATCATACACTGTCTGTTGATGCCGCAGGCTGATTTACTTTGACGGGCACCCCATAGACCAATGTTTGGCTGCCTTTAGGTTGTAAGAGGGTGCTGACAGAGGATAAGGTCTGCAGATAAAGTGTCGATTCTCTATAGTAGTCGCCAAATAACAGGGGAGGTAAGGTAAACGCTTTATTAGGGCTGCTGGACTCTGGTCTTAGATAATCCACCTAATGGAGAATTGGGGCTACTGGGTATGCGAACTGGTGGCCCAGGTGATCAAAGCGTATAAAAGATTAAATGGCGCAGGCTCAGAACTGAGATTCAATAATAACAGGCATTCCATGTGTAGAGAGACCCAAAGCAGTCCCCACAGGGCCCACGAATAGGTGCGTTCGTTACGTCAGACCTATATGCCTTAAGTATCATAAGGAAACAAGTAATGTCTTTATTCTTGTCAACACTTTCTTTCTATAATCTTTTCTTTCAGCATTCCACCCAAAGACTCGCCCCTGCCTGCTGCGTCTGCTGCTGCTGCTTGCCGAACCCAACACCATGGCCTTAAATCCTAAAATGATCCAGGGTGTAACCGACTGCCGTTTCTCCTAGAAGTCAGGAGATTTTACCTACAGTGGAGATTTGGTTCCCATTAGTGACTTAGGGTTTTTCGCCTTCCTGCTGGATCATTGTCTGTTAGGATGCCCAAATATAAATATAGCTGTTGATTTTAATAAATCCTGTGCTCTCCGACAGGTTTCTCCATAAAAGTTCTGTTTCTTTAATCCCTATGGGTTGAAGTTATTGAAGGAAAAGGGCTCCTGTGCCTCATTCTTAGCGGTTGGGTACAGGGCAATTAATACTGCTGGGGAGCTGCTCAAAATGGCAGCAGGTAGGGTAAAAACTGTTGTGGTGCTAGATGACACGAGGTTTATTTGAAGAAGGGATATGGGTTATATCTCTGCATGGTTATTTGCTTAATATGCTACATTATGGGATGAAAG
This sequence comes from Xenopus laevis, assembly GCF_017654675.1. Classification (NCBI taxonomy): domain Eukaryota; kingdom Metazoa; phylum Chordata; class Amphibia; order Anura; family Pipidae; genus Xenopus; species Xenopus laevis. The sequence goes on from NC_054384.1 coordinate 65,587,058, forward strand.
ACTATAAGGACACATATTGATCTCAAATGATTGCAAGGAACTAACAAAATTGGTTTAACTCATAAGCCACATATGTAAGCTATTTTCCATTCAAGTCCATTGCCCTCTTAATATGTCCATCCACTTTCCACCTAGCCTATTTATACGTACTATCGCAGAACATTTTAGTATATGAAGCGTGCTTGATATTAGGGGAATGCTGTGCTTGGATTTGTTTTTTGGTTACAACTCTCTCCAGGTTATGAAGACATCCTTTTGGGGTGGGGATTCCTCTAAAGTATGGAGGAATATATATTTCTTCCCTGCCCCCAACAAGGACACACTACATTGGTTTGCTAGGCGGAGGAAGCCCTTTGAGGGTATAAGGAAGGTAGGGGCAAGTTGGGCCAATTCCTGCACATGAACCTGGACAGTAAACTTTAAGTCAAGGTAGACTCTGTTAAACAGTTACCTAACTCACCTTAAATCAACTTTATTAGTTGGATCTTCCCTGCATTTCTGATTTCGCGTAAATATGAGGCATAGGTTAAATTACTTTTGGCAAACACTCGCCGGCTCCGAATAAAGGCAATGGGTAAACGAGGAAAATGTATTGCCTAGGAAAATCTGTGCTACGTCAGGTGACGCGGAATTTCTCTAATGAAAATACTTCCCCTCATTTAAGATCTTAAAAAACAGTGGTGCCTATGGGGCCTTAAGAGTTAAAAATCATTGGTGCCCGGGGCCCTAAAGGAGTAAAAACATTGTGTGCATGTGGCCCTAAGAGGTGAAAACATTGGTGGCCTATCGCCCTAAAGAAGTAAAAACATTGGTGACCCGGGGTCCATAAGAGTTAAAATATTGGTGGGTCCCGGGCCCAAGAGTTAAAACATTGTGGCAATGTGGCCCTAAGAGCCTGAAACAATTGTGGGCTAAGCGCCCAAGAGTTAAAACATTTGTGACCGGGGTCATCAACGAGTTAAAACAGGTGACTCCGGGTCATAAAGTTAAAACATTGGTTGCATAGGGGCCCTAAGAGGTAAAAACTTTGATAGCTTGGGAACCATAAGAGTTTGAAGGCATTGGGTCCGCCTGGGGCCCTAAGAGGTAAAAACTATTGTGCAATGGGCGCCCCAAGAGGTTAAAAAACAATGGTAAAAAGGGGACCTACAATTAAAAAACTTGGTGACCTGGGGCATACAAGAGCGCTAAAACAACTTGTGCACCCAGGCCCCTACACAAATATCCTTATATACTCAGGGGTACAATATGCCCTTATATACACAAATACTCAGAGTTCCCTGTGATAATAGCCTGTAGCGTGGCATTTGAATATGTGATGGCTATAGCCTAAATTTACAAATGGGAGTTTATTATTCCCCTATA